>NC_034200.2:42258117-42558117 GCF_002021735.2 Oncorhynchus kisutch | reverse complement strand
TCTCCAATCTGATTGGCTCTATAACAAACAACAAACAGCAAACACATATACATGATCACATACAGATCTTAGAATCAACTATTAAAGACCAGAACCCACTGGATTCCAGAACCCACTGGATTCCAGAACCCACTGGACTCTCCAATTACATTGAATGAACTACAGGACAACCCCTCCAACCCAAAAAGGCCTGTGGTATTGATGGTTTCCTCAACCAGGCTGTAACATCACAAAATGTGGAAAAAGTCAAGGGGTCTGAATACTTTCCGAATGCACTGTGTGTTTGTGCGCACACACACACACACACACACATTAATTGGCAAAGGCACTACAACAATCTACAGCACCCAGCCTCACCCTGAAATCAAATGTCTACCGTTCGCTGATGATCTGATACTTGTGTCCCCAACCGAAGAGGGCCTACAGCAGCACCTAGATCTGTCCCCAACCGAAGAGGGCCTACAGCAGCACCTAGATCTGTCCCCAACCGAAGAGGGCCTACAGCAGCACCTAGATCTGTCCCCAACCGAAGAGGGCCTACAGCAGCACCTAGATCTGTCCCCAACCGAAGAGGGCCTACAGCAGCACCTAGATCTGTCCCCAACCGAAGAGGGCCTACAGCAGCACCTAGATCTGTCCCCAACCGAAGAGGGCCTACAGCAGCACCTAGATCTGTCCCCAACCGAAGAGGGCCTACAGCAGCACCTAGATCTGTCCCCAACCGAAGAGGGCCTACAGCAGCACCTAGATCTGTCCCCAACCGAAGAGGGCCTACAGCAGCACCTAGATCTGTCCCCAACCGAAGAGGGCCTACAGCAGCACCTAGATCTGTCCCCAACCGAAGAGGGCCTACAGCAGCACCTAGATCTGTCCCCAACCGAAGAGGGCCTACAGCAGCACCTAGATCTGTCCCCAACCGAAGAGGGTCTACAGCAGCACCTAGATCTTCTGCACAGATTCTGTCAGACCTGGGCCCTAACAGACATGGGCCCTGACAGACCTGGGCCCTGACAGACCTGGGCCCTGACAGACCTGGGCCCTGACTGACCTGGGCCCTGACTGACCTGGGCCCTGACTGACCTGGGCCCTGACTGACCTGGGCCCTGACTGACCTGGGCCCTGACTGACCTGGGCTCTGACTGACCTGGGCTCTGACTGACCTGGGCCCTGACAGACCTGGGCCCTGACAGACCTGGGCTCTGACTGACCTGGGCTCTGACTGACCTGGGCTCTGACTGACCTGGGCTCTGACTGACCTGGGCTCTGACTGACCTGGGCCCTGACTGACCTGGGCTCTGACTGACCTGGGCTCTGACTGACCTGGGCTCTGACTGACCTGGGCTCTGACTGACCTGGGCCCTGACTGACCTGGGCTCTGACTGACCTGGGCTCTGACTGACCTGGGCTCTGACTGACCTGGGCTCTGACTGACCTGGGCCCTGTCTGACCTGGGCCCTGACAGTAAAATCTCAGTGAGACCAAAATAATGGTGTTCCAAAAAAAGGTCCAGTTGCCAGGACAACAAATACAATTTCCATCTAGACACTGTTGCCCTAGAGCACATTAATAATTATACCTACCTCGGCATCAATACCACAGGTAACTTTCACAAAGCTGATCTGAGACAAAATGCAAGAAGGGCTTTCTATTTCAAATCAGTTGTAGAATCCATTCCCCTCTATGGTTGTGAGGTCTGGAGTCTGCTCACCAACCAAGAATTCACTCTAATGGGACAAACACACAATTGACACTCTGCATGCAGAATTCTGCCCAAAATATCCTTCATGTACAATGCAAAACCCCAAACAATGCAGAGCAGAATTAGGACTACCCCCACTAATTATCAAAACACCAGAAAAGAGCTGTTCAATTCAATATCCACCTAAATGGAAGAGATGTCCACGCATTCCACCACAAAGCCCTCACCTACAGAGAGGTGAACCTGAACCTGTACAGATTAAATGAGCATAGCCTTGCTATTGAGAGAGGCCAACATCGGCAGACCTGGCTCTTGAGAAAAGAAAGGCTGCCACACAAAATGAGCTGGAAACTGATCTGCAGGTCCTAACCTCCTGCCAAAGATACGACCATATTAGAGACACGTATTTCCCACAGATCTTAAATTTAATCTTAAAACACATTTTTAAACAAGGCTAACATTGATAAACTCCAATATATGTTAGGTGAAATACCACAATGTGTGTCACAGCAGCACGATTTGAAAACAGGGCAACTAGTGGAGCACAAACATTGTAAATACCACCAATATTTCTCTGTTTATTTATCTTCCACTACTATTCCTACTACAACTGCCAAAACACAGCTTATAACATGACATTTGAAACATCTTAATCCTTTATGAGTGTAATTATCACTGTTAATGTGTTCATGTTTAGTTGTTTCTTCAGTGGCTTCGGCAATATAAAACATACAGCATGTTCTAATAGGGGCCAATAAAGGCCAATTAAATTGAGCGTATGTTGACATTATCACAAGTCTTCGATGTCGGACAAAAATGGCATAACCATAATCAGTGAATCAAATTGTCTCTAACCATAATCAGTGAATCAAATTGTCTCTAACCATAATCAGTGAATCAAATTGTCTCTAACCATAATCAGTGAATCAAATTGTCTAACCATAATCAGTGAATCAAATTGTCTAACCATAATCAGTGAATCAAATTGTCTAACCATAATCAGTGAATCAAATTGTCTAACCATAATCAGTGAATCAAATTGTCTAACCATAATCAGTGAATCAAATTGTCTAACCATAATCAGTGAATCAAATTGTCTAACCATAATCAGTGAATCAAATTGTCTAACCATAATCAGTGAATCAAATTGTCTAACCATAATCAGTGAATCAAATTGTCTAACCATAATCAGTGAATCAAATTGTCTAACCATAATCAGTGAATCAAATTGTCTAATCAAATTGTCTAACCATAATCAGTGAATCAAATTGTCTAACCATAATCAGTGAATCAAATTGTCTAACCATAATCAGTGAATCAAATTGTCTAACCATAATCAGTGAATCAAATTGTCTAACCATAATCAGTGAATCAAATTGTCTAACCATAATCAGTGAATCAAATTGTCTAACCATAATCAGTGAATCAAATTGTCTAACCATAATCAGTGAATCAAATTGTCTAACCATAATCAGTGAATCAAATTGTCTAACCAAATCAGTGAATCAAATTGTCTAACCATAATCAGTGAATCAAATTGTCTAACCATAATCAGTGAATCAAATTGTCTAACCATAATCAGTGAATCAAATTGTCTAACCAAATCAGTGAATCAAATTGTCTAACCATAATCAGTGAATCAAATTGTCTCTAACCATAATCAGTGAATCAAATTGTCTCTAACCATAATCAGTGAATCAAATTGTCTCTAACCATAATCAGTGAATCAAATTGTCTAACCATAATCAGTTCCAACAAATGAATTATTTTAAGAACTTGGTATAATTGATCTTTTATTCCTACAGGTGATTAAAGATCTATAGGACAGGTCTAAAAATATCAAGATCTATAGTTTCTATAGAGGACTAGTTAAATATCAAGATCTATAGTTTCTATACAGGACTAGTTAAATATCAAGATCTATAGTTTCTATACAGGACTAGTTAAATATCAAGATCTATAGTTTCTATACAGGACTAGTTAAATATCAAGATCTATAGTTTCTATAGAGGCCTAGTTAAATATCAAGATCTATAGTTTCTATACAGGTCTAGTTGAAAGGCTATAGAGGACTAGTTGAAAGGCTATAGAGGACTAGTTGAAAGGCTTCTCTGATAATGAGAGGCTTCAAAGAGTTGAAATAAAGAAAATATATCCGTGCAGATTTATCTCCTAATTTAGGATCATCTGCACGGTCCTGGGTTTTGGTTCTGTGTGAATATGAATGATCCACTTAATACAGGCTGAGTCTGTTAAGGAATGAGAGGGAGGTTCACAGAACCAGTATGGTCCCTCCCAAATGTTTATGACCGAGCAGGTTCCTTCAAAACCACAAATAGAACCAGCTTTATGACCGACCAGGTTCCTTCAGAACCACAGTCAGCTTTATGACCGACCAGGTTCCTTCAGAACCACAGTCAGCTTTATGACCGACCAGGTTCCTTCAGAACCACAACCAGCTTTATGACCGACCAGGTTCCTTCAGAACCACAACCAGATTTATGACCGACCAGGTTCCTTCAGAACCACAACCAGCTTTATGACCGACCAGGTTCCTTCAGAACCACAACCAGCTTTATGACCGACCAGGTTCCTTCAGAACCACAGTCAGCTTTATGACCGACCAGGTTCCTACAGAACCACAACCAGCTTTATGACCGACCAGGTTCCTTCAGAACCACAACCAGCTTTATGACTGACCAGGTTCCTTCAGAACCACAGTCAGCTTTATGACTGACCAGGTTCCTTCAGAACCACAGTCAGCTTTATGACCACAAATCAGAGGTACTTTTATTCACCAAGGAATATGACCAGGGCCCGGTTTCCCAAAAAGCTCATCGTTAGAACCTTCGTAGGAGCATCGTTAAGTCTACGAGCTGTTTCCCAAAAACCATCGTTACTAAAGTTGCTCTTGAAAACACTGGTAAATCCAACCTCTTCCCCAGACCACTCTAGAACAACGGAGAGCATCGTAAGATGCTTTTATTGCCCTCCAGCATCACTTTATACACACAAGTTCTCCGCTAAACATAGAATCAAGATGTTTATCTGTCTCTCTATGACCGTTGGTAACATCAGAACAAAGTTGCCAATGTCTTTGTAAATGTTACAAACAAATCGAAGGATAAAAAGCTTCAAATGATAACCGAGATGGCTGTGTAACGCTAAATAGCGTCATCATGTGTAACGGATGTGAAACGGCTAGCTTAGTTAGCGGTGGTGCGCGCTAAATAGCGTCATGTGTAACGGATGTGAAACGGCTAGCTTAGTTAGCGGTGGTGCGCGCTAAATAGGATCATCATGTGTAACGGGTGTGAAACGGCTAGCTTAGTTAGCGGTGGTGCGCGCTAAATAGCGTTTCAATCGGTGACATCACTCGCTCTGAGACCTTGAAGTAGTGTTTACCCTTGCTCTGCAAGGGCCACGGCTTTAGTGGAGTGATGGGTAACGATGCTTCGAGGGTGACTGTTGTTGATGTGAGCAGAGGGTCGCTGGTTCGTGCCTGGGTATGGGGCGAGGGGACGGTCTAAAGTCATACTGTAACAACTGCATAAAAAAAATGAATAGCCTACAGTATATGCTACATAGGCCTACTGTATATAATTCAATCATATCATCAATTATCAATACATATTATCAATACAATTCATGTTCATTCAATAGAGTTCTGTTTTGTTATTGGTAGGCTACTGTCTGTAATTAGTCTCAATATATCTCATGATGTGTAGCCTAACGTGCGATGATGCGCCAGATCTGGGATTTAGAGCATTTTAATTGGATACGCATTAGAATAAGCCGCCTCGATAATATCTCTCTTAGGAGCGGATTGGTCGTCAGTATTGTCAATGAATTCTAAATGTTGCATCATCATCATGATGACGTGACCTGTGACACTTTGCTTCTTGAAAGTCCAATATCTTGATAACTGACATGCAAAACATGTTGGGACTGAATCAACCGTGAACTGATGCAAAACAGCGCTAGAGATAGTTTGAGTGGATTTGACCATTAAGGTCCAATTTGAATGGAGAAAGCTGATCCATTGTCAGTTTGGTGAAATAATTCTAATGTTAAAGGTAAGATTTGAATGGAGAAAGCTGATCCGAGAGCTCCCTTTCTTTCCATCCTATCAGTATCAACACTACGCCTCAAGGACACACTTAGTGAACCTTCTCTCAGTGTGGTGTTCTGGGAAAACACACGTTACATCTTCGGCCGTTGTCGGAAAGAGGCATCGTTAAAATAAAAAAAACACTCGTAAGTCTAATTTGAATCACTAATGGGAAACCGGGCCCTGGTGAACTAGTGCTGACACCATCAAACAGACTATATAGGTAACAATTAACCCAAACTGCATACAGTAGATACAAAGATCAAATCAAATCAAATTTATTTGTCACATACACAGATACTATAGTCCATCTTTCCCCTGAAGCTGGTTCGTGTACCCGGGGGTCAGTCTGTTCTGGAAAACGCTGACTAATCAAAACAGTAAGAAAACCTCTGGTGTAAACGCTCTGAAGATACCGTGACGCTTCACCAACACAAGGGGGTGTCTTGGAGCAATGTTTTACACACTAGCCTATAGAGCCCACCAGGGGGGGGGCAATGTTTTACACACTAGCCTATAGAGCCCACCGGGGGGGGGGGGGCAATGTTTTACACACTAGCCTATAGAGCCCACCGGGGGGGGGGGGGGGGGGGGGGGGGGGGCAGGGCAATGTTTTACACACTAGCCTATAGAGCCAACCAGGGGGGGGGGGGGGGGGGCAATGTTTTACACACTAGCCTATAGAGCCCACCAGGGGGGGGCAGGGCAATGTTTTACACACTAGCCTATAGAGCCCACCAGGGGGGGGGGCAATGTTTTACACACTAGCCTATAGAGCCCACCAGGGGGGGGGCAATGTTTTACACACTAGCCTATAGAGCCCACCAGGGGGGGGGGGGGCAATGTTTTACACACTAGCCTATAGAGCCCACCAGCTTGTCGTCATAAAACCCTGACATTAATACCGCTGTTTCCTTCAGCCAAAACTTTGGAAAACTTTGATCATAAAACCAGCCTTAAGGTAGTACTAAACTAGCCTCTCTAAGACCAGGTAGTACTAAACTAGCCTCTCTAAGACCAGGTAGTACTATACTAGCCTCTCTAAGACCAGGTAGTACTAAACTAGCCTCTCTAAGACCAGGTAGTACTAAACTAGCCTCTCTAAGACCAGGTAGTACTAAACTAGCCTCTCTAAGACCAGGTAGTACTAAACTAGCCTCTCTAAGACCAGGTAGTACTAAACTAGCCTCTCTAAGACCAGGTAGTACTAAACTAGCCTCTCTAAGACCAGGTAGTACTAAACTAGCCTCTCTAAGACCAGGTAGTACTAAACTAGCCTCTCTAAGACCAGGTAGTACTATACTAGCCTCTCTAAGACCAGGTAGTACTAAACTAGCCTCTCTAAGACCAGGTAGTACTAAACTAGCCTCTCTAAGACCAGGTAGTACTAAACTAGCCTCTCTAAGACCAGGTAGTACTAAACTAGCCTCTCTAAGACCAGGTAGTACTATACTAGCCTCTCTAAGACCAGGTAGTACTAAACTAGCCTCTCTAAGACCAGGAAGTACTAAACTAGCCTCTCTAAGACCAGGAAGTACTAAACCCCAACGATTGTTTTACTTCACTACATAATTGACACCCGAGTCCTGATCATATAACTATCGTCTATAATAACTGCCTAATAGAAGTGACAGCCCTGTGATTGTAATGATTCAATTGATATATTTTATTGGTTGATTGATGAGATTTTATGGATTGATTGATTGTATCCTACCTTGATGTGGCCTGAGTAATCAAGCAGTGAGTACTCGGCACCCTGGCACATGTAAAGGCTACCAGGATGGGTTGTGATCCGGCCATTCTGACTCGCAAACGCTCCTATCTTTCATATCTCAATAACATCTCTCTCTATTTTTTAAATATCTAAACAAAATCCTACCTTGATGAAGGCGTATCCCGCCCCGTTATCTGTGATGGTGAGTCCCAGGGCCTCCTCTGATTTAAACACCTCCACCTCCTTCTTAATCCCTTTAATGTGGGCGAATATAAAGTCTTCCAGGCCGATCTGACCACCAAGCAGCTTCTCCATGTCCATCTTATGGGTGTTCAATGTACAGAACAGGATCTGGAGACACATGAAGAGACAGAGAGACAGTTGATAAAACCATGTGCCACGGAATCGGAACATCAAAAAATCTCTTCCTAACTAATTTTGCAACCTGTATGGAGCCTCGGTCAACATTTTGGTCCTCAAGTTAAACTCTTCCCAACATTTTTTTTGTTGTTGCCAATTTTGGTTTTTCGACTCAGGGAGGACAGACACGTTCCCTACCTTCTCCCCCTTCCTCCTTCCTCCTCCATTTTTGCAGTAACACTGCAATCAGTTGGTTTTAATTTGGATTGAGCAGATATTCCCATATGATTGTTAACTGCACATGTGACATAACTCAGCCTTTCCTATTCATAATATCACTAACTAAGATAATTCCTTTTTTAAACATTTTATGTGCAAAGCTCTTAGAGAGACTTAGCCATAAAGACTCCCAGCTGTAATCGCTGTCAAAGGAGTTTCTAACATGTATTGTTTCAGGGGGGGGTGAATACTTTCTGATCTGGACAAAACATTAAGAACACCAGATCTTTCCATGACATTGACTGACCAGGTGAATCCAGGTGAAACTATGATTCCTTATTGGATGTCACTTGTTAAATCCACTTCAAATCAGTGTAGCTGAACAGAAGGAGACAGGTTAAATAAGGGTTTTTAAGTGTTGTTGAGACAATTGAGACACGGTTTGTGTACAGTATGTGTGCCATTCAGAGGGTGATTGGGCAAGCCCTTGAACGGGGTAAGGTAGTAGGTGCCAGCAGGCGCACCGTTTTGTGTCATGAACTGCAATGCTGCTAGTTCTTTCACACTCAACAGTTTCCCGTCTGTATCAAGAATGGTCCACCACCAAAAATAAATCCAGCCATCTTGACACAACTGTGGAAAGATTTGGAGTCAACATGGGCCAGGATCCCTGTGGAACGCTTTCAGCACCTTGTAGAGTCCATGCACCGATGAATTGTGGCTGTTCTGAGGGCCAAAGGTAGGTTCCAATTCAATATTAGCAAGGTGTTCTTAATGTTTTCTATACACAGTGTTTTATTTGATATATTTTTCATTCATTTTTTAAAATACATTTCTTGACGGTGCAGCGATAGTCCTGGGAGAGGACCATATGGCACGGTGCAGCGATAGTCCTGGGAGAGGACCATATGGCACGGTGCAGCGATAGTCCTGGGAGAGGACCAGATGGCACGGTGCAGCGATAGTCCTGGGAGAAGACCCAGGTGGCACGGTGCAGCGATAGTCCTGGGAGAGGACTATATGGCACGGTGCAGCGATAGTCCTGGGAGAGGACCAGATGGCACGGTGCAGCGATAGTCCTGGGAGAAGACCCAGGTGGCACGGTGCAGCGATAGTCCTGGGAGAGGACCAGATGGCACGGTGCAGCGATAGTCCTGGGAGAAGACCCAGGTGGCACGGTGCAGCGATAGTACTGGGAGAGGACCCAGGTGGCACGGTGCAGCGATAGTCCTGGGAGAAGACCCAGGTGGCACGGTGCAGCGATAGTCCTGGGAGAGGACCCAGGTGGCACGGTGCAGCGATAGTCCTGGGAGAGGACCAGATGGCACGGTGCAGCGATAGTCCTGGGAGAAGACCCAGGTGGCACGGTGCAGCGATAGTACTGGGAGAGGACCCAGGTGGCACGGTGCAGCGATAGTCCTGGGAGAGGACCCAGGTGGCACGGTGCAGCGATAGTCCTGGGAGAGGACCAGATGGCACGGTGCAGCGATAGTCCTGGGAGAAGACCCAGGTGGCACGGTGCAGCGATAGTACTGGGAGAGGACCCAGGTGGCACGGTGCAGCGATAGTCCTGGGAGAGGACCCAGGTGGCACGGTGCAGCGATAGTCCTGGGAGAGGACCAGATGGCACGGTGCAGCGATAGTCCTGGGAGAAGACCCAGGTGGCACGGTGCAGCGATAGTACTGGGAGAGGACCAGGTGGCACGGTGCAGCGATAGTCCTGGGAGAGGACCCAGGTGGCACGGTGCAGCGATAGTCCTGGGAGAGGACCAGGTGGCACGGTGCAGCGATAGTCCTGGGAGAGGACCCAGGTGGCACGGTGCAGCGATAGTACTGGGAGAGGAACGGAGAGGACCCAGGTGGCATGGTGCAGCGATAGTCCTGGGAGAGGAACGGAGAGGACCCAGGTGGCACGGTGCAGCGATAGTCCTGGGAGAGGACCCAGGTGGCACGGTGCAGCGATAGTCCTGGGTGAGGACCCAGGTGGCACGGTGTGGACTGGGAAAGAAGCGGGAAAGACAAAAGGGATCACGACACACAGTTGATAATTATATTAATTTAAATGCTAATCCTTTGCACATGAACGCTCACTCATTTGGGAATAATTGCAATCAATATATATTTACGCCCATGTGTCGTTGTGATCTCTGTTGGAATCCGGTCTGTCTGCTGGAGAGTTCATCCGAGTCTCTCTCTCTCTCTTTCTGTTTCCCTGAAGATCAAAGTCTTAGAATGGATACTTCAGAGTACCATTCAGAAATGTTCTCATAGAATAGGTGTTTCGGCGGTTGGCGGTATTCTCGTCCCAAGTTTACATAATTCCTAGCTGCAAACTAGTAATTAGTATCTAAGATTCTGTAGGGATCGATAGTCTCAGAGTTTAACCATTTCCAGCCGTGTAGCCAATGCTCCACATGGTATGGTTAGGAATTCAATAACTATTCGCAATCACAGCTCACGCTGTGGGTTTGCTCAGTCTGAAGAGGATTTTATTAGGAGGGGCTTTTATTTGCAACAGTAGAATAGGCGGTTCCATGACGCCTGATCATGTCTGTGCCAATGACTTAGTTAAACTTAAAATGGAATACAATTCTCTCACATTAAAGGTTTAACATCACATCATTTCACAAATAGTTTCATCTTTACTCATTCATTTTATACAATAATTAGATGCAAGCCTCATAACTGAAGAACCTGTATAAACAGAGTTAGGGTAATGTGGCTGCATTGTCTTTCATCACAAACACGAAACAAAAACAGACCGGGTCGTAGCTGGCTTCTCCATCGACCGTTTACACATTCTCCAAAATATGGATATTGTTCAATTCTCAAATTCTGCAATGTAGTAGAATTTGGTGGGAGTTCCTTTGTTCTACTGTGAAAATCTCTCTCTCCATACTGCATTGCCAGGGGGAGAGTCTCCACCAGAAATTTACGACCTGAGATAACAGAACCTGGGTGTAGGAGAGAGAGGGGAAGCCACAATCTATGTACACAGAAAGGGCCACGTCATGACACTGGTCTGCCCGTCAGGAAGTCCAGTGTCCAGTTGCAGAGGGTAGTGTCCAGACTTAGGGTTCTGAGCTTGGAGGGAACAATAGTGTTGAATGCTGAACTGTAGTCAATGAACAGCATTCTCACATAGGTGTTCCTTTTGTCCAGGTGTGACAAGTGTCGCAAGTCTGAATTGTCAAACATCAATTCAAGTTTCAGTCTGTATTGTCTTTTTGCATCCCTGATGGATTTGTGGACCTTGTACCTGCTTGCTTTGTATGCGTTGCACGCAACCGAGTCATGGGGGTCCATTCTGCTGACATTGAATGCTGCAGTACGGGTCTCAGCATGGTACGGATTCTCTGTTCACCCAGGGTTTTTGGTTGGGGAATGTCCGGTTTGGTTGGGGAATGTCATGTTGATGATATCATGTTTGTGATATTTCAAATGATTAAATTTTTTATTTTTTAAATCACCCACGACAATAAAGACTGCCTCCGGTTAAGAGGATTCTTGCTAATTAATGTTATTGTACAGTTCGTTGAGTGCCATCTTGGTGTTTGCTTATTGTGGTATGTACACAGCTGTGATAACGCACGTGAATTCCCTCGGCATATAGCGGGGTCTGCATTTTAGCATCAGAAACTCCAGGTCGGGTGAACAGGCGCTCAAGATGTTTTCAACTTCGGTACACC
Source organism: Oncorhynchus kisutch (assembly GCF_002021735.2). Lineage (NCBI taxonomy): Eukaryota > Metazoa > Chordata > Actinopteri > Salmoniformes > Salmonidae > Oncorhynchus > Oncorhynchus kisutch. The sequence continues at coordinate 42,546,325 of NC_034200.2, read as the reverse complement.
AGGAATTGTTGATGAGAAAGCATACCCCTCCCCCTACTCTTACCAGAAGCCGCCATTCGATCCATACGGGAAATGGAAAAGCCGTCTGGTTGAATAACAGAGTCGAGTGTATTGTCCCAAAATCTCTGTAAAAACATAAGACAGCATTCCCTGATGTCCGTCTGCGATTCAAGCCTTGAGTTCAAAGTTTATTTTCAGCGTGAGCGTCAGCGTGTTAACAGAGAAATCATTAATGTGTGAGTCATGTGTTTATTCTTTGGTCATGTCCTATTCCCACTGGTAGAGCAGATGAGGAAGGTGACCTTTCTACCAGCGCCAGTGATGCAGCAGAGACACACCTTCAGTAGGAACCTCGTGGCAGACCCAGGGGGTGTTGGTAATGGGATCTGTTTGAGGCCTGATTTAAAAGGCCTTTAAACTGACCATGGCTCAGTCCACTGGGAGGGCTGGTGAAAGGCTCTGCGTCCCAAATGGAAGACCATTCCTTGTATCGAGAACTACTGTTAACCAGGGCCCAAAGGGAACAGGGTGCCATTTGGGACACATCCAAAGCTACTGGGAGGACTCTACCGATGGTCACCCAAAGCTACTGGGAGGACTCTACCGCTGGTCACCCAAAGCTACTGGGAGGACTCTACCGCTGGTCCCCCAAAGCTACTGGGAGGACTCTACCGCTGGTCCCCCAAAGCTACTGGGAGGACTCTACCGCTGGTCCCCCAAAGCTACTGGGAGGACTCTACCGCTGGTCAATCATTTATTCCACTGCTATTTACATCACAGATGGGCTGTGTGTGTTTCACAGGTTGTGTCTGTGTGTGTTACTGACTTGCCTAGTTAAATAAAGGTAAAATAAATAAACACAGGGCTAATAATGACAGTACAAAAGGGCTCCAATAAAATACTATCATGTCAGAAACCCATAGATAAATGGCATCATGTCAGAAACCCATAGATAAATGGCATCATGTCAGAAACCCATAGATAAATGGCATCATGTCAGAAACACATAGATAAATGGCATCATGTCAGAAACCCATAGATAAATGGCATCATGTCAGAAACCCATAGATAAATGGCATCATGTCAGAAACCCATAGATAAATGGTACCATTTCAGAAACCCATAGATAAAATGGTAGATATTATATTATTCTATCAACCCTTGTCAAAGCTTCTTTCAAGCAGACAATTTATTTCAATGCTATTGTATCGACACCAATAGAGAATAATGGTACAGTAGACATTTGTTCTTGAGTGAGTTTAAAACAATTTCAGTTTGTATGAAACTTTCTAAACCTGGTGTGATGAAATGACAAAGTGTTGAGGCAGTCTGATGCACTAGTTTCCTGAACCGCCTTATTTCTGGGTTTCTGATATGATACCAATATCTATGGGGTTTCTGATATGATACCAATATCTATGGGGTTTTTGATATGACACCCATATCAATTTATTTTATACCTTTATTTAACTAGGCAAGTCAGTTAAGAACAAATTCTTATTTACAATGACGGCCTGGGAACAGTGGGTTAACTGCCTGTTCAGGGGCAGAACGACAGATTTGTACCTTGTCAGCTCGGGGATTTGAACTTGCAACCTTCCGGTTACTAGTCCAACACTCTAACCACTAGGCTACCCTGCCACCCCATATGATACCAATATCGATGGGGTTCCTGATATGATGTACTAGTTTCCTGACCTGCCTTACCTGACATGCTGTATTAGTATGGGGTCATCAGAATGACCTCTGAGTGTTACAGGGCTCTTATCTAGGATGCGTACCAAAAAGGTACCCTATTCCCTTTATAGTGCACTAGGGCCCATTGGACTCTGGTCAAAAGTAGTGCACTATATATGGAATAGGGTGCCATTTGGGACACAGACTAGCGTGAGTGGCAGAGAAAAGACGTTCCTTGTTAGGCCTCTTTGCTTGTATTGTGTACTAACAGACACAGAGCACTGCTCCACTCTGCACTGCATGCGCATCAGCTGACAATCACTGACACAAGCAAGGGTTGCCCCTGGTTACTGGAGTATAAATAATTGGAAGGGGGGGGGGGGGGGCGATCGAGGAGAAAGAATGAGAGAGACCGAGAGAGAGAGAGAGAGAGAGAGAGTCAGGAAGAGAGCGATAGCGAGAATGAGAGAGTGTGAGAGAGAGACCAAGAGAGAGAGCGAGTGAGGGTCAGAGAGAGTGGAGACGGACCCACTGGTTGCCCTCCATGTTAAAAGAGAGCTGGTAGTCCCATCAGCCAAACTACCGGGTGTTACACAGGGAAGAGATTCAGGAGTTATGCTAATTTGGTATAGAGCAGACCATTATTCAATGAATCAAAACTGGATATTTTACATTTGGTTACAAATAAAGAAGGAAATGATCTCAGAGTAAAATGTCTTCCTGTGTGCTACCTATATCCCCCCACTAGGATCCCCAGACTTTAATGAAGACAGCTTCTCCATGCTGGTGGGGGAAATCAATCATTTCCAGGCTCAGGGACATGTACTAATCTGTGGCGACCTAAATGCCAGAACCGGACAAGAACCTGACATTCTCAGCACACAGGGGGACAAACACCTACCCAAATACCCCCCCCCCAGGCACAACTATGACAAAACAACCAACAAAAAAAGTGTCACAACTCCTCCAGCTCTGTCACACGCTGGGTCAGTACATAGTCAACAGGTAGGCTTCGAGGGGACTCCTATGGAAGGTACACCTACAGCTCATCTCTTGGCAATAGTACTGTAGACTACTTTATCACTGACCTCAACCCAGAGTCTCTCAGAGCGTTCACAGTCAGCCCACAAACAAACACTCTGAAGCACCGCCACATTTAAGTGATAATGCCCTTGAAGCCGGTGTTTGGAGAATATATTGGCCCGGTGTTGTTAGGCCTGAGATGAAGGTCGAGGGCCGGCAAACCATACCAATAGATCCTCTAAACACAGACACAAATCTAGGGTTGCTACCCAAGCCAGCTGGTCGTTCTATCGATTCCGTTGCCAGAGGCGCGACACAGTCTTTCAGTTTTTTTGTTCTGCAAGATAATATCTAGATGCTTTTTTAAAATAATGGAGATCAAGTTTATAAATTGCCTGGCTGGGCTGATGAGACAGTGGATTGCACAGTCAGATGGAACAGAGTAAATAGGCATTTTAACGTCATAGATTTAGACGGTGGTAACTTGTGGAATAGACACCGGCTGGAATGCGATTTTAACCAATCAGCATTCAAGATTAGACCCACATGTTGTGTAATGCTTAATATTTTACCGCGAACACCGCAACAGAAGAAAACTCCTTCCTCCGCTACTCTTTCATCTGCGTGAGGCTACAATAAGTAGCACGTTTCCCCTGCTTTTCATTAAATCATGTTTGGCTACAAATATATACACATAGAACCAGTTAAAAGTTCTAGAACACTCATTCAAGGGTTTTTCTTTATTTTTTACTATTTTCTACATTGTAGAATAATCACAACTATGAAATAACACATTATGGAATCATGTAGTAATCCAAAAAAGTGTTTAACAAATCTAAAAATATTTTATATTTGAGATTCTTCAAAGTAGCCACACTTTGCCTTGACAGCTTTGCACACTCTTGGCATTCTCTCAACCAGCTTCATGAGGTAGTCACCTCATGGCTTGCAATTGGATTGCTGGACATCCATCAACCCCATTTATTCAGATCTGATCAACGAGGACAGTTAAGGTAATGGATTGGGCCTAGTTATCGTTCATTAGCAGCATACGTTTGTGTTCATTCTCTTAAAATAGCCTATATACTCTTCTTGTACAATGTATAACCTACTGTACTGTTTGTCTGGACTGTCTGCCTGTCTTGGTGAGAATCTTAAGTTAATAAAATACTAAAATAGTATTCTTCAGTTTGTATGCCTATTATTATTATTCAGGGGAGTGTTCTGGCCAGCCAGGGTTGGGCAGCACTTCACAACATTCCAATGTTCCGTCTGGTGAGTCTCTCAGGCATATTTTTCTGATTGAAAATGGGAACAAATGGGAGAGATGGACAAATACTGAGTTCAAAGCATGATAATATGAACGAGACTATAGTCCAAGACATGAGGTGAGTATCAAAAGATGCCCTTGCCTTAAAGTTGAACCTCGGATAGGTCTTCACTATAATAGCCTATAGAGCCAACTCAAAATATGGTATTCTGTTATTTTTAAATAGCCTACATTTTTCATATTATAGGGAGACTAAATGAAAACAACATACTTAAAATGTTGGGATAAAGGCAGGCATTTTATATAAACATTGGATTTCTGTGGCTCGAATTCCATAATTAATTTTTCAGACGTGTTCCTTTGGTCCACTCGTGTCTCTCCTCACTCGGAAAGCCTGCTCACTGATGTCAATTCCAAAGCTGATAATTGTGACTTGGTTAAATTGGAATGGTGTGAATAATGATGATGATGAAGAATGATGAGTCCATTATAGCCTAAACTTTTAATCATAGGCAATTGTTAAAATTGTGTCTCTAAAATCACGATGTTTCAATTTATGTAGTCATGTGACAGTCTTTTTAAAAATTAAAAAGTCAGTGGTGGCTGTTTAACCAGATATTTTCGCATGGAATGTTCTATTTAATAACTGATATAAATGTGGTCTGAATGTTCTATTTAATAACTGATATAAATGTGGTCTCCTATAGCTCTCTAGTCTGCTCATATGAACACAGCTCTGCATGATTTAATGAAAAGCAGCAAACAGACTGTTTCATATTATTTAATACACAGACTGATAAACAGAAACAAGCAACAGGCTGTACAGCTTCTCAGTTCAAGTGAATGTGAAATGTCAAGCAGACAACCAAAGGAAAAGTCGTCAGGATCATAAATATAAATTCCATCTAGACACGGTTGCCCTAGAGCACACAAAAAAACTATACCCACCTCGGCCTAAACATCAGCTCCACAGGTAACTTCTACAAAGCTATGAACGATCTGAGAGACAAGGCAAGAAGGGCCTTCTACTCCATCAAAGGGAACATAAAATTCAACATACCAATTAAGATCTGGCAAAAAAAATTACTTAAAATCAGTTCTAGAACCCACATTACACTACCAGTACATTATACAGATAGAACCCATTACCCTCCATGGTTGTGAGGTCTGAACTCACCAACCAAGAATTCAGAAAACGGGACAAACAATTCTGCAAAAAAATAAAATAATTAACATGCAACAATTTAAAATATTTTACTGTGTTACAGTTCATAAGGAAATCAGTCAATGTAAATAAATTCATTAGGTCCTAATCTATGGATTTCACATGACTGGGAATACAGATATGCATCTGTTGGTCAGATACCTTAAAAAAGGTAGGGGGATGGATCAGAAAACCAGTCAGTATCTGGTTTGACCACCCTGTCTCATGCAGCGCGACACATCTCCTTCACATAGAGTTAATCAGGCTGTTGGCTGTGGCCTGTGGAATGTTGTCCCCTCTTCAATAGCTGTGCAAAGTTGCTGGACATTGGCAGGAACTCGAACCTGCTGAAGTACATGTCAATCTAGAGCATCGCAAACATGCTCAATGGGTGACATGTCAAAAGAAGAACTGGGACATTTTCAGCTTCCAGGAATTGTGTACAGATCATTGCGACATGGGGCTGTGCATTATCATGCTGAAACATGAGGTGATGGCGGTGGATGAATGGCACCACAATGGGCCTCAGGATCTCATCACGGCATCTCTGTGCATTCAAATTGCCATCAATAAAAAGCAATTGCGTTCGTTGTCGATAGCTTACACCTGCCCATACCATAACCCCACCACCACCATGGGGCACTCTGTTCACAACGTTGACATCAGTAAACACCATACCATAACCCCACTGCCACCATGGGACACTCTGTTCACAACGTTGACATCAGTAAACACCATAACCCCACCGCCACCATGGGGCACTCTGTTCACAACGTTGACATCAGTAAACACCATAACCCCACCGCCACCATGGGGCACTCTGTTCACAACGTTGACATCAGTAAACACCATACCATAACCCCACCGCCACCATGGGGCACTCGGTTCACAACGTTGACATCTGCAAACCGCTCGCCAACACGACGCCAGACGCGCGCTGTCTGCCAGCTACCCAATACAGTTGAAACCGGGATTCATCTGTGAAGAGCACACTTCTCCAGCGTGCCAGTGCCCATCGAAGGTGAGCATTTGCCCACTCTTCTTGGTGACGAAGCCAAACTGCAGTCAGGTCAAGCACCTGGTGAGGATCACGAGCACGCTGATGAGATTCCCTGAAGAGGTTTCAAACAGTTTGTGAAGAAATTGATTTGGTTGTGCAAACCCAGTTTCATCAGCTGTCTGGGAGGCTGGTCTCAGACGAAGAAGCCAAATGTGGAGGTCCTGGGCTGTTGTGGTTACACATGGTCTGTGGTTGTAAGGCCGGTTGGACATACTGCCAAATTTGTAAAAAACTATGTTGGTAGAGAAATTAACATTTCATTTTTTGGCAAAAGCTCTGGTGGACATTCCTGCAGTCAATATGCCAATTGATCCCTCAACTTGAGCCTGCGGCATTGCGTTGCGAGTTGCCTTTTATTGTCCCCTGCACAAGGTGCACCTGTGTAATGATCATTCTGTTTAATCAGCTTCTTGATATGCCACACCTATCAGGTGGAAAATTAAGGAATGTCAAGGATTAAGGGCTCCTGAGTGGCGCAGAAGTCTAAAGCACTGCATCACTACAGACCCTGGTTCAGCGGTCTAAGACACTGCATCTCAGTGCTACAGGCGTCACTACAGACCCTGGTTCAGCGGTCTAAGGGCACTGCATCTCAGTGCTAGAGGCGTCACTACAGACCCTGGTTCAGCGGTCTAAGACACTGCATCTCAGTGCTAGAGGCGTCACTACAGACCCTGGTTCAGCGGTCTAAGACACTGCATCTCAGTGCTACAGGCGTCACTACAGACCCTGGTTCAGCGGTCTAAGGGCACTGCATCTCAGTGCTAGAGGCGTCACTACAGACCCTGGTTCAGCGGTCTAAGACACTGCATCTCAGTGCTAGAGGCGTCACTACAGACCCTGGTTCAGCGGTCTAAGACACTGCATCTCAGTGCTAGAGGCGTCACTACAGACTCTGGTTCAGCGGTCTAAGACACTGCATCTCAGTGCTAGAGGCGTCACTACAGACTCTGGTTCAGCGGTCTAAGACACTGCATCTCAGTGCTAGAGGAGTCACTACTGACCCTGGTTCAGCGGTCTAAGACACTGCATCTCAGTGCTAGAGGCGTCACTACAGACTCTGGTTCAGCGGTCTAAGACACTGCATCTCAGTGCTAGAGGCGTCACTACAGACTCTGGTTCAGCGGTCTAAGACACTGCATCTCAGTGCTAGAGGCGTCACTACAGACCCTGGTTCAGCGGTCTAAGACACTGCATCTCAGTGCTAGATGCGTCACTACAGACCCTGGTTCAGTGGTCTAAAGCACTGCATCTCAGTGCTACAGGCGTCACTGCAGACCCTGGTTCAATTCCAGGCTCTATCACAACCGGCCGTGATTGGGAGTCCCATAGGGGAGGCTCACAATTGGCCCAGCGTCGTCCGGGTAAGGGTTTGGCAGGGGTCGGCCGTCATTGTAAATAATCATTTGTTCTTAACTGATTGCCAAGTTAAACAAGGTTAAATAAATAAAAAATTACATACAGACTCAGTGAGCAGAGATTCCACCATAGCCTGTCTTCTCTAGAGAGCTGAAACTGAGCTGCACTTCCTGACCACATTAGAAATACATATTTCCCACAGACACACAGAGAATTAGAAAACAAATCAAACATTGATAAACTCTCATATCTGTTAGGTGAAGTGACATCACAGCAGCGAGATGTGTGACCTGTTGCCATGAGAAAAGGGCAGCCAGTGAAGAACAAACATTGTAAATACCACCAATATTTATCTTCCCTTTCAAACTACAACTATTTGCACATTGCTGAAACACTGTACATAGTTGATAATAAGACTTGAGATGTCTCTTTAAAAATAAAACATTTGGAGTGCAATGTTTACTGTTCAATTGTAATAGTTTTTAGTTTGTTGTTTCGTCTTCTTCGCTTTTGTTTGTTTTTTCACTTGTTTTGGCAATAAAGCCCCTTTGAATTGAGGCGAGGGGGTGGAGGAGGAGGAGGAGGCGGAGGCAAAGGGGGCTGGGTGGGAGGTGAAGTGGACTCTCTACTTGGCTAAACTCCCAGCTTTCACCAACACCACACAGCCAAAACAGTATGGAGCAGAGCAGGACAGGACAAAGAAGAACAGGACAGAGGAGGGCAGAGTAGAACAGAGCAGAACAGTCACAGGACAGGACAGAACTGAACAGAAGCTCTCTGGGAACACAGCCAGGGCAGTGGGAGGAGGAGAGGCCAGGAGGGGGGGAGGAGGAGAGACCAGGGCAGTGGTAGGAGGAGTGGCCAGGAGGGGGGGAGGAGAGGCCAGGGCAATGGGAGGAGGAGTGGCCAGGAGGAGGAGGAGAGGCCAGGGCAGTGGGAGGAGGAGAGGCCAGGAGGAGGAGGAGAGGCCAGGGCAGTGGGAGGAGGAGTGGCCAGGAGGAGGAGGAGGAGGAGGAGAGGCCAGGGCAATGGGAGGAGGAGTGGCCAGGAGGAGGAGGAGAGGCCAGGGCAGTGGGAGGAGGAGTGGCCAGGAGGAGGAGGAGGAGAGGCCAGGGCAGTGGGAGGAGGAGAGGCCTGGAGGAGGAGGAGGAGGAGAGACCAGGGCAGTGAGAGGAGGAGAGGCCAGGAGGAGGAGAGGCCAGGAGGAGGAGGAGGAGAGGCCAGGAGGAAGAGGAGAGGCCAGGGCAGTGGGAGGAGGAGGAGAGGCCAGGGAGGGAAGGCCAGGGCAGGGCAGTATGCAGAAGAAGGGAGGGGAAGTCAGGCCAGGCCAGGAAGAGGATGGGAAGCCAGGAGGAGGAGATGCCAGGAGGAGGAGGGGAGGCCAGGAGGAGGAGGGGAGGCCAAACCAGGGCAGGAGGGGAGGCCAGGGCAGTATGCAGAAGGAAGGAGGGGAAGTCAGGCCAGGCCAGGAAGAGGACGGGAAGCCAGGAGGAGGAGGGGAGGCCAGGAGGAAGAGGAGGAGGGGAGGCCAGGGCAGGAGGAGGAGGAGGGGCCAGGGCAGGAGGAGGAGGCGAGGCCAGGGCAGGAGGACGGGAGGACAGGGAGGGGAGGCCAGGGCAGTGGGAGGAGGGGAGGCCAGGGCAGGAGGAGGAGGAGGAGGAGAGGAGAGGCCAGGGCAGGGCAGTGGGAGGATAGGCCAGGGAAGGAGGAGGAGGAGAGGCCAGGGTAGTGGGAGGAGGGGAAGCCAGGAGGAGGAGGGGAGGCCAGGAGGAGGAGGAGGAGGGGAGGCCAGGGCAGGAGGAGGAGGGGAGACCAGGGCAGGAGGAGGAGGGGAGGCCAGGGCAGGAGGAGGAGGAGAGGAGACACACAAGTAAATGAGCTACAATGAAAAAGCTAAAACGATGCATGGCCATCATATTTCTAATGGTTTAGGCCCGTCAAAGAAAGAATGGAGCTACATTTCCTAATGTTAAGCTTAAACCCAATCTGGCATTTTACCTGAGAAAAGAAGGCTGGCTACGCCCAGAACAGTAGGCTGGCTACGCCCAGAACAGTAGGCTGGCTACGCCCAGAACAGTAGGCTGGCTACGCCCAGAAAAGTAGAGAAAAAAGTCGGCTGGCTACACCCAATGGGCTTTTTTTTTTTTTTTGCACCCCCTTGTGTACTAAACTGGTAATACCATATATACACCAGTGTGAGAAAAGGATGGTATTTATTTTTACCTTTATTTAACTAGTCAAGTCAGTTAAGAACAAATTCCTACTTTTAATGACGGCCAAGGAACAGTGCCTTGTTGAGGGGCAGAACGACAGATTTGTACCTTCTCAGCTCGGGGATTCGATCTTGCAACCTTTCAGTTACTAGTCCAACGCTCTAACCACTAGGCTACCTGCCTCGTCTAACCACTAGGCTACCTGCCTCGTCTAACCACTAGGCTACCTGCCTCGTCTAACCACTAGGCTACCTGCCTCGTCTAACCACTAGGCTACCTGCCTCGTCTAACCACTAGGCTACCTGCCTCGTCTAACCACTAGGCTACCTGCCTCGTCTAACCACTAGGCTACCTGCCTCGTCTAACCACTAGGCTACCTGCCTCGTCTAACCACTAGGCTACCTGCCTCGTCTAACCACTAGGCTACCTGCCTCGTCTAACCACTAGGCTACCTGCCTCGTCTAACCACTAGGCTACCTGCCTCGTCTAACCACTAGGCTACCTGCCTCGTCTAACCACTAGGCTACCTGCCTCGTCTAACCACTAGGCTACCTGCCTCGTCTAACCACTAGGCTACCTGCCTCGTCTAACCACTAGGCTACCTGCCTCGTCTAACCACTAGGCTACCTGCCTCGTCTAACCACTAGGCTACCTGCCTCCTCTAACCACTAGGCTACCTGCCTCCTCTAACCACTAGGCTACCTGCCTCCTCTAACCACTAGGCTACCTGCCTCCTCTAACCACTAGGCTACCTGCCTCCTCTAACCACTAGGCTACCTGCCTCCTCTAACCACTAGGCTACCTGCCTCCTCTAACCACTAGGCTACCTGCCTCCTCTAACCACTAGGCTACCTGCCTCCTCTAACCACTAGGCTACCTGCCTCCTCTAACCACTAGGCTACCCTGCCTCCTCTAACCACTAGGCTACCCTGCCTCCTCTAACCACTAGGCTACCCTGCCTCCTCTAACCACTAGGCTACCCTGCCTCCTCTAACCACTAGGCTACCCTGCCTCCTCTAACCACTAGGCTACCCTGCCTCCTCTAACCACTAGGCTACCCTGCCTCCTCTAACCACTAGGCTACCTGCCTCCTCTAACCACTAGGCTACCTGCCTCCTCTAACCACTAGGCTACCTGCCTCCTCTAACCACTAGGCTACCTGCCTCCTCTAACCACTAGGCTACCTGCCTCCTCTAACCACTAGGCTACCTGCCTCCTCTAACCACTAGGCTACCTGCCTCCTCTAACCACTAGGCTACCTGCCTCCTCTAACCACTAGGCTACCTGCCTCCTCTAACCACTAGGCTACCCTGCCTCCTCTAACCACTAGGCTACCCTGCCTCCTCTAACCACTAGGCTACCCTGCCTCCTCTAACCACTAGGCTACCCTGCCTCCTCTAACCACTAGGCTACCCTGCCTCCTCTAACCACTAGGCTACCCTGCCTCCTCTAACCACTAGGCTACCTGCCTCCTCTAACCACTAGGCTACCTGCCTCCTCTAACCACTAGGCTACCCTGCCTCCTCTAACCACTAGGCTACCCTGCCTCCTCTAACCACTAGGCTACCTGCCTCCTCTAACCACTAGGCTACCTGCCTCCTCTAACCACTAGGCTACCTGCCTCCTCTAACCACTAGGCTACCTGCCTCCTCTAACCACTAGGCTACCTGCCTCCTCTAACCACTAGGCTACCTGCCTCCTCTAACCACTAGGCTACCTGCCTCCTCTAACCACTAGACTACCTGCCTCTAACCACTAGGCTACCCTGCCTCCTCTAACCACTAGGCTACCTGCCTCCTCTAACCACTAGGCTACCTGCCTCCTCTAACCACTAGGCTACCTGCCTCCTCTAACCACTAGGTACGCTGCTATATGACAATATGAACATCTAGATCTTTCCATACATATTTGCCATATTTGGTAGAAGCATCAGAAAATTACTTTTTGGATCTGAATGCTAAAACATTTAGGAGATGTTGACCCATTATTGCATAGCCCACCCTACCATGAGACATCCATGTCTTCATCACTGGGAAAGACACACAGGTTGAGTTGGATATCATTTAAAAAGCTTAGAAAAACAGGGTTGTCAAACAATTGTATTTTTGAAAAAATAAAAATTGGGGTACATTTTATTCACCTTTAACGTCAATTATCTAAAAACTCAAATGTTCATTTTCACATTGAAGCTTAGACCTTATTTTACATCCTCATCAACAGAGGAGTTTGTGTTGTGATGAGACAACATTCTCTTGAAAACAGGGTGGGTGTCATGTTTTGGCAGATAAATGTACTACAAAAAGGTAGACACCCCTTCAAAATGAGTGGATTTGACTCTGACCCGTACTGAAGAGCTCAGTGACTTTCACCGTGGCACCGTCATAGGATGCCACCTGTCCAACAAGTCAGTTCATCATACAGAGCTGCCCCGGTCAGAGCTGCCCCGGTCAGAGCTGCCCCGGTCAGAGCTGCCCCGGTCAACTGTCAGTGCTGATATTGTACAATAAGAACGTTTAGGAGCAACAACGGCTCAGCCGTGAAGTGGTAGGCCGCGAAAGCCAATCGCTGAAGTGTGTATATACATGCTGCTGTCTGTCATATACCTGTTTAACTAACTGAATATACCTAAGGATTTGTTTTAGGAAGCTGTGTTGCTTCCTACATTGAGAAAGACATGGAATTTTAATAATGGCTAATCTAGAGATGTTCGATGAAAATGCTGACCTCACAACATGCAGTGTTCAATTGTCCCAGCCTAGCATTAGATGAGAGGAAGTTCAGGAGAAACTGATCATTCATTGACTGACTGACTGACTAGGGGGCATGTAGGTCTGGTTGTTGACAGGGGATACAGCCGGTCAGCATCATGTCTTTAGGATCATTGACTGACTGACTAGGGGGCATGTAGGTCTGGTTGTTGACAGGGGATACAGCCAGTCAGCATCATGTCTTTAGGATCATTGACTGACTGACTAGGGGGCATGTAGGTCTGGTTGTTGACAGGGGATACAGCCAGTCAGCATCATGTCTTTAGGATCACTGACTGACTGACTGACTGACTAGGGGTCATGAAGTCATGAAGAAATAAAATCACTGGATGGATAAACACCTTTATGAAGGAGACAGGATTAGCCACCTAGTCGATTGCTTGGTCGTTAGGCCGTTGGTCAACAGAGATTATTTTAGTCGAGCAGTAACAAACAAACAAATACACTGCTCAAAAAAATAAAGGGAACACTTAAACAACACAATGTAACTCCAAGTCAATCACACTTCTGTGAAATCAAACTGTCCACTTAGGAAGCAACACTGATTGACAATAAATGTCACATGCTGTTGTGCAAATGGAATAGACAACAGGTGGAAATTATAGGCAATTAGCAAGACACCCCCAATAAAGGAGTGGTTCTGCAGGTGGTGACCAGACCACTTCTCAGTTCCTATGCTTCCTGGTTGATGTTTTGGTACATAGAAGTAGACCTATAGACTACCTGGCCTGATGACACACAGAAGTAGGTCTATAGACTGCCTGATGACACATAGAAGTAGACCTATAGACTACCTGGCCTGATTACACATAGAAGTAGACCTATAGACAACCTGGCCTGATGACACGTAGAAGTAGACCTATAGACAACCTGGCCTGATGACACGTAGAAGTAGACCTATAGACTACCTGATGACACACAGAAGTAGACCTATAGACTACCTGATTACACACAGAAGTAGACCTATAGACTACCTGATGACACACAGAAGTAGACCTATAGACTACCTGATGACACACAGAAGTAGACCTATAGACAACCTGGCCTGATTACACATAGAAGTAGACCTAGACTACCTGATTACATAGAAGTAGGTCTATAGACTACCTGATGACACATAGAAGTAGACCTATAGACTACCTGGCCTGATTACACATAGAAGTAGACCTATAGGCTACCTGATGACACATAGAAGTAGGTCTATAGACTACCTGATGACACATAGAAGTAGACCTATAGACTACCTGATGACACATAGAAGTAGACCTATAGACTACCTGATGACACATAGAAGTAGACCTATAGACTACCTGATGACACATAGAAGTAGACCTATAGACTACCTGATGACACATAGAAGTAGACCTATAGACTACCTGGCCTGATTACACATAGAAGTAGACCTATAGACTACCTGATGACACATAGAAGTAGACCTATAGACTACCTGATGACACATAGAAGTAGACCTATAGACTACCTGATGACACATAGAAGTAGACCTATAGACTACCTGATGACACATAGAAGTAGACCTATAGACTACCTGACGACACATAGAAGTAGACCTATAGACTACCTGATGACACATAGAAGTAGACCTATAGACTACCTGACTACTTCTTATCAGTGCTCTGATCCATACAAATAGTCCTACCTGATTACTTCTTATCAGTGCTCTGATCCAGTGGAAACATGAAATTGGTTTATGTTCCAGTTGTTGTGGGTTTGTTTGTGTTTATGTGTGTATTTCAGGAAATGGCTTCCTGAAGTCCAAAGCAGCTGATTGGTCGGCCCCATTGCTAATTGGAGCTGACCCCACCCTCTCGTTAGGGGATACAGCTGTCTTCAATTACAGACTCCTTTTCCAGCTGGATAAAAGCCAGTGGTCCTTTGTTAGGAAAGCAGCGGGTGGTGGTGGTGGTGGTGGTGGTGGCGGTGGCGGCGGCGGCGGCGGCGGCGGCGGCGGTGGTGGCGGTGGCGGTGGCGGTGGCGGCGGTGGCGGTGGCGGTGGTGGCGGTGGCGGTGGCGGCGGCGGCGGCGGCGGCGGCGGCGGCGGCGGTGGTGGTGGTGGTGGTGGCGGTGGCGGTGGTGGCGGTGGTGGTGGTGGTGGTTTGTGGTGGTGGTGGTGGTGGTGGTGGTGGTGGTGGTGGTGGTTTGCGTATGCCATAGAACTGTGTTTTTGATTTGTGAAGTTGTTCACTTTAAGTTTGTTTTCTGTTGTTCTCAGGGGGCACCTTAGGAGTGCTGAGGCAAGAGGCCTGCGCGTATACATATACCTGCAGTATGTACTCTGTCTAGGCACCACCCCCTGTATTTTGGTTAGCGCACCAGGTGGTGCTGGTTAGGTAAGTAGTGGGTAGGAGAGGGGGCTCCTTAACTCTTACTTTCTTTGGTTCCGTCCAGACCCTTTTCCCCAAATTACCGTGTGAAGGAAATAAATTCCCTGTTAACGTTAAAATTCTCTGCCTCTGTCATCCTTAGTTCTTGACTTGGGCTGAAATGGGTTCTGTTTTCTATTTAGGTGTTCCACAATACTGTTGAGTTGATATTCTATAAGAGGAACAGGAGCTCAAGCAGTAGAACATTTTGAACTCAGCTCCTGTCCAAGTCAACCACTGCTTCTTATCCCTTGATCAAATAGCCTCCGGCTGTGTCTGTCCTGAGCTCACTGGAGTGGGAAATTGAGGGCCCAGAATATTTTATACAATGTTGCTAGAGCAAGCCTCTGGCCGGACCAAATTTGTTTGAAGTTCGTTGCATTTATTTGGATAGAATCTTGATTATCCACATGACAATGATATGAAGATATATTTTTTTTTAAATTGGGAACTTCAGCAAAAAATGTGCATATGAAAACCATAACGGCATCTTCAGGAGAGTAATGGCAGAATCTGTGAAAACCAGCAGGAGTGGGAGGAGAAGTTGGGTCAGGTAAATTATCACTCTTCTGGTTTCCCTTCAGGCACCAAACCTTCAGGCACCAAACCTTCACCAGACGATATAGTGGATTTTATTAAAACACATTGTATCTGTTTTACACACACACACACACACACTATATATATATATATATATATATAGTATATATATAGTGCCGTGCGAAAGTATTCGGCCCCCTTGATATAAGATATAAAACTATTTTTTTGTGAAGAATCAACAACAAGTGGGACACAATCATGAAGTGGAACGACATTTATTGGATATTTCAAACTTTTTGAACAAATCAAAAACTGAAAAATTGGGCGTGCAAAATTATTCATTCATTATTCATTTTATTGTTGTTGATTCTTCACAAAAAAATACAGTTTTATATCTTTGTTTGAAGCCTGAAATGTGGCAAAAGGTCGCAAAGTTCAAGGGGGCCGAATACTTTCGCAAGGCACTGTATATATGATTTAAAATTTGAGCAATTTGATTGGTGTAAAGAATAGATGCCTTTCGGTCTACCAATAGCTTTATTTGTCGACCCAAATAGAAATAGAACATCACTAGATAAAGACATTGATGAAGTGAACAGGAGTTTTTCCCTTCCAACTACAAGCGTCCACTCTTTCTCCAGTCATGTGTGTCACAAAGAGATTGTAATCCCAAGGTAAAAAATACATCAGGTCACAACACAATGTGTTTTTCAAAAGTATCATTCAATCACATCGTAATTGTAAATGGTTGAGCAATGACTGGAGGTCACCACCTGCTCTCACACACACACACACACACACAGACACACACACGCCTCTCAGCAGCCAATGAAAACTGTCTTACCCTCCGTCTCAACAATGCCGTGACCGTGGCAACCCTTCTATCCCCTTTGGCGGGTAAACAGCCACTTAATCAACTGAAGCCCTTTCACTGTAATCACGTCTCAGTTCACACCTGAGCTTTCTGTCCAGGAGAAACAAGTTATGGACGACCCCCATGTCTGTCCAGGAGAAACAAGTTATGGACCACCCCATGTCTGTCCAGGAGAAACAGGTTAAAGAGCCCATGTCTGTCCAGGAGAAACAGGTTATGGAGGAGCCCCATGTCTGTCCAGGAGAAACAGGTTATGGAGGAGCCCCATGTCTGTCCAGGAGAAACAGGTTAAAGAGCCCATGTCTGTCCAGGAGAAACAAGTTATGGACGACCCCCATGTCTGTCCAGGAGAAACAAGTTATGGACGACCCCCATGTCTGTCCAGGAGAAACAGGTTAAAGAGCCCATGTCTGTCCAGGAGAAACAGGTTATGGAGGAGCCCCATGTCTGTCCAGGAGAAACAGGTTATGGAGGAGCCCCATGTCTGTCCAGGAGAAACAGGTTATGGAGGAGCCCCATGTCTGTCCAGGAGAAACAGGTTAAAGAGCCCATGTCTGTCCAGGAGAAACAGGTTATAGAGAAGCCCATATCTGTCCAGGAGAAACAGGTTATGGAGGAGCCCCATGTCTGTCCAGGAGAAACAGGTTATAGAGCCCATGTCTGTCCAGGAGAAACAGGTTATGGAGGAGCCCCATGTCTGTCCAGGAGAAACAGGTTATGGAGGAGCCCCATGTCTGTCCAGGAGAAACAGGTTATGGAGGAGCCCCATGTCTGTCCAGGAGAAACAGGTTATGGAGGAGCCCCATGTCTGTCCAGGAGAAACAGGTTATGGAGGAGCCCCATGTCTGTCCAGGAGAAACAGGTTATGGAGGAGCCCCATGTCTGTCCAGGAGAAACAGGTTATGGAGGAGCCCCATGTCTGTCCAGGAGAAACAGGTTATGGAGGAGCCCCATGTCTGTCCAGGAGAAACAGGTTATGGAGGAGCCCCATGTCTGTCCAGGAGAAACAGGTTATGGAGGAGCCCCATGTCTCCAGGAGAAACAGGTTATAGAGCCCATGTCTGTCCAGGAGAAACAGGTTATGGAGGAGCCCCATGTCTGTCCAGGAGAAACAGGTTATAGAGCCCATGTCTGTCCAGGAGAAACAGGTTATGGAGGAGCCCCATGTCTGTCCAGGAGAAACAGGTTAAAGAGCCCATGTCTGTCCAGGAGAAACAGGTTATGGACGACCCCCATGTCTGTCCAGGAGAAACAGGTTAAAGAGCCCATGTCTGTCCAGGAGAAACAGGTTATGGAGGAGCCCCATGTCTGTCCAGGAGAAACAGGTTATGGAGGAGCCCCATGTCTGTCCAGGAGAAACAGGTTATGGACGACCCCCATGTCTGTCCAGGAGAAACAGGTTATGGACGACCCCCATGTCTGTCCAGGAGAAACAGGTTATGGAGGAGCCCCATGTCTGTCC
This sequence comes from Oncorhynchus kisutch, assembly GCF_002021735.2. Taxonomy (NCBI): domain Eukaryota; kingdom Metazoa; phylum Chordata; class Actinopteri; order Salmoniformes; family Salmonidae; genus Oncorhynchus; species Oncorhynchus kisutch. The sequence continues at coordinate 42,528,494 of NC_034200.2, read as the reverse complement.
AGGAGAAACAGGTTAAAGAGCCCATGTCTGTCCAGGAGAAACAGGTTATGGACGACCCCATGTCTGTCCAGGAGAAACAGGTTATGGACGACCCCCATGTCTGTCCAGGAGAAACAGGTTATGGAGGAGCCCCATGTCTGTCCAGGAGAAACAGGTTATGGAGGAGTCCCATGTCTGTCCAGGAGAAACAGGTTATGGACGACCCCATGTCTGTCCAGGAGAAACAGGTTATGGACGACCCCCATGTCTGTCCAGGAGAAACAGGTTATGGACGACCCCCATGTCTGTCCAGGAGAAACAGGTTATGGAGGAGCCCCATGTCTGTCCAGGAGAAACAGGTTATGGAGGAGCCCCATGTCTGTCCAGGAGAAACAGGTTAAAGAGCCTATGTCTGTCCAGGAGAAACAGGTTATGGACGACCCCCATGTCTGTCCAGGAGAAACAGGTTATGGAGGAGCCCCATGTCTGTCCAGGAGAAACAGGTTATGGACGACCCCCATGTCTGTCCAGGAGAAACAGGTTAAAGAGGAGCCCCATGTCTGTCCAGGAGAAACAGGTTAAAGAGCCCATGTCTGTCCAGGAGAAACAGGTTATAGAGCCCCATGTCTGTCCAGGAGAAACAGGTTATGGAGGAGCTTGAGCCAAGAAACACAAGCAATGGACATTAGACTGGTGGAAATCTGTCCTTTGGTCTGATGAGTCCAAATTTGAGATTTTTGGTTCCAATGGATTATCTCCGCATGGGTGGTTCCCACCATGAAGCATGGAGGAGGTGGTGGTGTGGGGGTGCTTTGCTCGTGACACTGATTTATTTAGAATTCATCGATCTACACACAGGGCCTCCCGAGTGCCGAGTGGTGAAAGGAACTGCCACTAGAGTTTCTGGGTTCGAGTCCAGGCTCTGTCACAGGCAGAGGTCCATGGGCAGTGCATCGTCCGGGTTAGGGGAGGGTTCGGCCCAGCGTCGTCCGGGTTAGGTGAGGGTTCGGCCCAGCGTCGTCCGGGTTAGGGGAGGGTTCGGCCCAGCGTCGTCCGGGTTAGGGGAGGGTTCGGCCCAGCGTCGTCCGGGTTAGGGGAGGGTTCGGCCCAGCGTCGTCCGGGTTAGGGGAGGGTTCGGCCCAGCGTCGTCCGGGTTAGGGGAGGGTTCGGCCCAGCGTCGTCCGGGTTAGGGGAGGGTCCGGCCCAGCGTCGTCCGGGTTAGGGGAGGGTCCGGCCCAGCGTCGTCCGGGTTAGGGGAGGGTCCAGCCCAGCGTCGTCCGGGTTAGGGGAGGGTTTGGCCAGCAGGGATATCCTTGTCCCATTGCGCACTAGCGACTCCTGTGGCGGGCCGGGCGCAGCGCACACTGACACGGTCGTCAGGTGTACGGTGATTCTTCCGACACATTGGTGTGGCGGACTGACGGGTTAAGTGGGCATTGTGTCAAGAAGCAGTGTGGCTTGGTTGGGTTGTGTTTCGGAGGATGCACGGCCTTCACCTCTCCTGAGTCCGTACGGGAGTTGCAGCGATGAGACAAGACTAACTACCAATTGGATACCACAAAATCGGGGAGAAAAAAAGGGGTAAAAAAATAAATTAACGAGTAGGTGAACAGATTATCTTTCCCCCCGTGAAGCATGGAGGAGGAGGTGTAATGGTGCTTTGCTGGTGACACTGTCAGTGATTTATTTAGAATTCAAGGCACACTTAACCAGCATGGCTCCCACAGCATTCTGCAGCGATACACCATCCCATCTGGTTTGGGCTTACTGGGACTATCATTTGTTTTTCAAGAGGACAATGACCTAACACACCTCCAGGCTGTGTAAGGGCTATTTGACCAAGGAGGAGAATGATGGAGTGCTGCATCAGATGACCTGGCCTCCATAATCACCTGACCTCAACCCAATTGAGATGTTTAGGGATGAGTTGGACTGCAGAGGGAAGGAAAAGCAACCCACAAGTGCTCAGCATATGTGAGAACTCCTTCAAGACCTTTGGAAAAGCATTCCTCATGAATCTGGTTGAGAGAATGCCAAGAGAGTGCATAGCTGTCAAGGTAAAGGGTGGCGACATTGAATAATCTAAAATATACAACACTTTGTTGGTTACTACATGATTCCATATGTGTTATTTATAGTTTTGTCTTCACTACTATTCTACAATGTACAAAATAGTAAAAATAAAGAAAAACCCTGGAATGAGTAGGTGTGTCCAAACGTTTGACAGGTACTGTGGGTATAATATATATATATATATATGTATATATATGTGTTTGTGTATTTTATATTGTATTCTACAGGACACATCTGGAAAAGGACTTCGTCTCAATGGCTTCCCTGTTTTTCTTTACTAAAATGCATTATTTACCCAGAGAAGTGACGACATTTTAAATAATTTAATCAACAGAAAGCCTTAAGCTCTGCTCCTCAATAACAACAATGAGCTCTGCTCCTCAATAACAACAATGAGCTCTGCTCCTCAATAACAACAATGAGCTCTGCTCCTCAATGACAACAATGAGCTCTGCTTCTCAATGACAACAATGAGCTCTGCTTCTCAATGACAACAATGAGCTCTGCTTCTCAATGACAACAATGAGCTCTGCTTCTCAATGACAACAATGAGCTCTGCTTCTCAATGACAACAATGAGCTCTGCTTCTCAATGACAACAATGAGCTCTGCTTCTCAATGACAACAATGAGCTCTGCTTCTCAATGACAACAATGAGCTCTGCTTCTCAATGACAACAATGAGCTCTGCTTCTCAATGACAACAATGAGCTCTGCTTCTCAATGACAACAATGAGCTCTGCTTCTCAATGACAACAATGAGCTCTGCTTCTCAATGACAACAATGAGCTCTGCTTCTCAATGACAACAATGAGCTCTGCTTCTCAATGACAACAATGAGCTCTGCTTCTCAATAACAACAATGCGCTCTGCTTCTCAATAACAACAATGCGCTCTGCTCCTCAATAACAACAATGAGCTCTGCTCCTCAATAACGACAATGAGCTCGGCTCCTCAATAACGACGACAATGAGCTCGGCTCCTCAATAACGACAACAATGAGCTCTGCTCCTCAAAAACAACAATGAGCTCTGCTCCTCAATAACGACAACAATGAGCTCTGCTCCTCAATAACGACAACAATGAGCTCTGCTCCTCAATAACAACAACAATGAGCTCTGCTCCTCAATAACAACAATGCGCTCTGCTCCTCAATAACAATGAGCTCTGCTCCTCAATAACAATGAGCTCTGCTTCTCAATAACGACAACAATGAGCTCTGCTCCTCAATAACAACAATGCGCTCTGCTCCTCAATAACAATGAGCTCTGCTTCTCAATAACAACAATGAGCTCTGCTTCTCAATAACAATGAGCTGACCCCTTCCTTTTAAACCACAACTCTCCCAGTAGAGTAAGCCTTGGATTATCTTGAGATGTCTCCATGTCAAGAAAGCCACCCACACACACACACACACACAGCTTCCATCAGATGGGATTGGTTGTAACATTTTAATCCCTTTGAGCAATTAGGAAATGTCAGGCTTGCTGTAAACTTAAAATAACACGAGACTACCATTGGTCTACTCTAGCGCAGTCTACTTCACAGTCTGTACACTTTTACAAAGCTTGAAATTAGCCAAACAAAAAAAAAGACTACTCAGACCTGGTTTACATGGACTGCACTCGCTCAGCGGCAGACAACATACTGTAGTTAGTACCAATAAAGAAAGAGACAACAAGCGACACCTGGTCGAAGGAAGCTGAAGTATTCAAACTGTAAGCAAATGACGTGGTGAGGCCAAGCAGTACAGATGGGTACACAGAGAGCCCTACCCGAGCTAATAGTACCGATAGGTACAGTGCATTTAGTAAATATTCAGACCCTTGGACTTTTTCCACTTTGTTAAAAACATAATCCCTTAATCTACACAAAACACACCATAAATGACAAAGCAAAAACAGACATTTTTCCAAATGTATTAAACAAAACAGAAATATCACATTTACATAAGTATTCAGACCCTTTACTCAGTACTTGTTGAAGCACCTTTGGCAGTGATTACAGCATCGAGTCTTCTTGGGTATGACACTACAAGCTTGGCACACCTGTATTGTCCACACACAATCAAACAGACTCCAACCTCTCCACAATGGCCAAGACTAGAGAGCTGTGTAAGGACATCAGGGTTAAAATTGTAGACCTGCACAAGGCTGGGATGGGCTACAGGACAATAGGCAAGCAGCTTGGTGAGGAGGCAACAACTGTTATTATTAGAAAATGGAAGAAGTTCAAGATGACGGTCAATCACCCTCAGTCTGGGGCTCCATGCAAGATCTCACCTCGTGGGGCATCAATGATCATGAGGAAGGTGAGGGATCAGCCCAGAACTACACGGCAGGACCTGGTCAATGACCTGAAGAGAGCTCGGACCACAGTCTCCAAGAAAACCATTAGTAACACATTACGCCGTCATGGATAAAAATCCTGCAGTGCACACAACGTCCCCCTGCTCAAGCCAGCGCATGTCCAGGCACGTCTGAAGTTTGCCAATGACCATCTGGATGATCCAGAGGAGGAATGGGAGAAGGTCATGTGGTCTGATGAGACGACAATGGAGCTTTTTGGTCTAAACTCCACTCGCTGTGTTTGGAGGAAGAAGAAGAATGTGTACAACCCCAAGAACATCATCCCCACCGTGAAGCATGGAGGTGGAAACATCATTCTTTGGGGATGCTTTTCTGCAAAGGGGACAGGACGACTGCACCGTATTGAGGGGAGGATGGATGGGGCCATGTATCGCAAGATCTTGGCCAACAACCTCCTTCCCTCAGTAAGAGCATTGAAGATGGGTCGTGGCTGGGTCTTCCAGCATGACAACGAGCTGAAACACACAGCCAGGTCAACTAAGGAGTGGCTTCGTAAGAAGCATCTCAAGGTCCTGGAGTGGCCTAGCCAGTCTCCAGACCTGAACCCAATATAACATCTTTGGAGGGAGCTGAAAGTCTGTATTGCCCAGCGACAGCCCCGAAACCTGAAGGATCTGGAGAAGGTCTGTATGGAGGAGTGGGCCAAAATCCCTGCTGCAGTGTGTGCAAACCTGGTCAAGAACTACAGGAAACGTATGATCTCTGTAATTGTAAACAAATGTTTCTTTACCAAATATTAAGTTCTGCTTTTCTGATGTATCAAATACTTATGTCATGCAATAAAATGCAAATTAATTACTTAAAAATCATACAATGTGATTTTCTAGATTTTTGTTTTAGATTCCGTCTCTCACAGTTGAAGTGTACCTATGATAAAAATTACAGACCTCTACATGCTTTGTAAGTAAGAAACACTGCCGATTTTGCAGGTTATCAAATACTTGTTCTCCCCACGGTATGTATGTATGTATGTATGTATGTATGTATGTATGTATGTATGTATGTATGTATGTATGTATGTATGTATGTATGTATGTATGTATGTATGTATGTATGTATGTATGTATGTATGTATGTATATATATATATATAAACATTGGTTTCAACAGTATTGGGGAAAACCATCCTGTGGCTTTTTCCAAAATACCCTGGTGTACGATATATATGAAATACCGCCCAAGCCTAAGAGCAGACGCTACTAATAACAGGAGTATCATTGAACATGCTTCTAGCGACTGTGTTTTATAAAGAATGTGCAATAAGCATAAAACACAATTACATAAAGACTAGCCTGCTTGTTCTCACTCTGAGAAATAAGGTAGGTTGATGTCAACATCTGAACAAAGTGGACAGGCTAGCCTGCTTGTTCTCACTCTGAGAAATAAGGTAGGTTGATGTCAACATCTGAACAAAGTGGACAGGCTAGCCTGCTTGTTCTCACTCTGAGAAATAAGGTAGGTTGATGTCAACATCTGAACAAAGTGGACAGGCTAGCCTGCTTGTTCTCACTCTGAGAAATAAGGTAGGTTGATGTCAACATCTGAACAAAGTGGACAGGCTAGCCTGCTTGTTCTCACTCTGAGAAATAAGGTAGGTTGATGTCAACATCTGAACAAAGTGGACAGGCTAGCCTGCTGTTCAAACAGTGGGAGATGAACAGGGTGTGTTCATAACAATGCAACTGTTCAACCTTGGATCTGTTTGGTAACAAGTTGGCTAAACTTGAAATATAAAGATCAGCTGGCTACTCGCTAGCTAGTAACTAGCCAATACTAGATACATAGAGACGGCAGGTGGACAGACAGGTTGCTGGTCACGCTGCCAGAGAGCTACTCGCTAGCTAGTAACTAGCCAATACTAGATACATAGAGACGGCAGGTGGACAGACAGGATGCTGGTCACGCTGCCAGAGAGCTACTCGCTAGCTAGTAACTAGCCAATACTAGATACATAGAGACGGCAGGTGGACAGACAGGATGCTGGTCATGCTGCCAGAGAGCTACTCGAACACAAGCCCACGTGCTGAATAAGTCAATCATTATTAGTGAATGTGCGTTATGGTCATGTTAAATTTGTAACACAAATTTTTTTTGCTTTTTCACAGACAGATCAGTGATTACTGCACAAAAGCAAGTTAAACTATTTTGATAAAATGATGTAATTATTAGTGGGTCTTATGGTTGTGGAAGGTTTATATATTCAGCCTAGTTGTAACTCCGCAAGCCCTGAATCCATTAGACCATAGCTGACTGTTTGTATTTGATCTTTATTTAGGTTTTTTTAAATTAGATATCATGGAAGCACCCATAAAAGTTTGAAAGAAAATGTAGATATGATTTTTTTTAGGCCATAATGCCCAGGCCCACAAAAACCAAGGCCTAACCCTAGCCAATAGTACAGCCAGATAGGTAGATGGGTACCCAGAGACCACACACACAGTCTAACCCTAGTAGCTAGCCAATAGTACAGGTAGATACATAGAGACGGCAGGTGGACAGAGACAGGCTGCAGGTCACGCCGCCTGCCAGAGAGCCACACCTGTGGTCCTGGTAACTCACCTGTAGTAAAAAGCTCTACTGCAGCAGACTTTGACCTGTAGTCACAGGTACAGATCACCTGTGACTGGAGTAAGCCTAGCTTCTACGCTGTAAAACGTCCTCATGACAGAGCTCAGTGAGAGATGAGGACTGCTTTCTCCACGTGTCCTTCATAATCATGAGGTGATGACGTGTGTGGTAATATACAGAATCCCAGACGTCGCGGCGGTGATGAAATGCACTGAAGGTTTGTGTTTTAGGTAAGCCATGGTAATGGAGACCATGTTCACAACAAGTCTGACTTGCACGATGAGTGTTCAAGTGATTTCCTATTAGAGGTCGACCGATTAATCGGAATGGCCGATTAATTAGGGCCGATTTCAAGTTTTCATAACAATCGGAAATCAGTATTTATTGATTTTTTATACCTTTATTTAACCAGGCAAGTCAGTTAAGAACACATTCTTATTTTCAATGACGGCCTAGGAACAGTGGGTTAACTGCCTCGTTCAAGGGCAGAACGACAGATTTTCACCTTGTCGGCGCGGGGGATCCAATCTTGCAACCTTACAGTTAACGAGTCCAACGCAATAACGACCTGCCTCTCTCTCGTTGCACTCCACAAGGAGACTGCCTGTTACACGAATGCAGTAAGCCAAGGTAAGTTGCTAGCTAGCATTAATCTTATCTTATAAAAAACAAACAACCATAATCACTAGTTAACTACACATGGTTGATGATATTACTAGATATTATCTAGCGTGTCCTGCGTTGCATATAATCTGACTGAGCATACAAGTATCTGACTGAGCGGTGGTAGGCAGAAGCAGACGCGTAAACATGAATTCAAACAGCCCATTCGTGCTTTTTGCCAGCAGCTCTTCGTTGTGCGTCAAGCATTGCGCTGTTTATGACTTCAAGCCTATCAACTCCAGAGATGAGGCTGGTGTAACCGAAGTGAAATGGCTAGCTAGTTGGCGCGCGCTAATAGCGTTTCAAACGTCACTCGCTCTGAGCCTTCTAGTAGTTGTTCCCTTTGCTCTGCATGGGTAACGCTGCTTCGAAGGTGGCTGTTGTCGTTGTGTTGCTGGTTCGAGCCCAGGGAGGAGCGAGGAAAGTGACGGAAGCTATACTTTTACACTGGCAATACTAAAGTGCCTATAAGAACATCCAATAGTCAAAGGTTAATGAAATACAAATGGTATAGAGGGAAATAGTCCTATAATTCCTATAATAACTACAACCTAACACTTCATACCTGGGAATATTGAAGACTCATGTTGAAAGGAACCACATATGTTCTCATGTTCTGAGCAAGGAACTGAAACGTTAGCTTTTTTACATGGCACATATTGCACTTTTACTTTCTTCTCCAACACTTTGTTTTTGCATTATTTAAACCAAATTGAACATGTTTCATTATTTACTTGAGGCTTAATTGATTTTATTGATGTATTATATTAAGTTAAAATAAGTGTTCATTCAGTATTGTTGTAATTGTCATTATTACAAATAAATAAAAATCGTCCAATTTAATCAGTATCGGCTTTTTTGGTCCTCCAATAATCGTTATCAGCGTTGAAAAATCATAATCGGTCGACCTCTATTTCCTATACAAAGCCCTAGCTGACGTTAAGGTCGACCTCTATTTCCTATACAAAGCCCTAGCTGACGTTAAGGTCAACCTCTATTTCCTATACAAAGCCCTAGCTGACGTTACCAAACAATGAATCCCATCTGTCTTTTTTTGTCTGGCAACTTACCTTTACCGGTCTCACCAAAATAATATTTGGGTCAATACTATATTACACTTCTGCCAAGTAGTTGACAAAGTAGAAAGTTGTAGGGGTGTGGTTAGTTCTAACTCGTCTCCCTGAAGACCCATGGTCCAGGACAGAGAGGCTTTATCAGGATGGTCTTTAGGCTGTGCCCACCGGCAGGAAGTAGGGGACTTCCTTTGGGAGATTTCCAACCACCACAACACCTCCCTCCCTGCCTCTCTCTGGGAGATACAACAGATCTAGCTCCTCCCCTATCCCCAGATCATGTCAAACAGCCCCTATCCTGTAGTGAAGATATGTTTTCAACAACATGCTCTCAAACCAAGAAAGAGGAGTCATGTTCAAACACGTTGGGAGGCGGGACTTGTCTGGTTAGTCCTTGTTCCGGCCAAACGCTAGGCCACGCCCACAGACATTAGTTTCTACAATGAGTCTGGATCGGAGTACCTCCCCAGGGGAATTCTAGAATGGAAATCCATTCTAGACCTTCTGATTGGTCGCAGAAACCGATTGAGTTGTGCCAGAGCCAGGTGTGTAAAGCTGCGTTTTGAAAATGTGTAATTGGCTTTGATACTCTAATTGGTTAGGAGATGGTCCAATCGCTGATGACTTTGTTTTGTACAAAGCCCTCATTGTGGATGTCACCACAAACGACTTCCAAGTTGCTGCGGAAGAACTCACTTCGAGTCGTCGGGCGAAGTCGGGGCACGTTTGGAGAGAAATTATTATACATAATAGCAATGTCTGGCAGTAGTGATGCAACACATTGTGAAACGGTTCAGTTTCTGTTAAGGTCAAATGAAAAGACAACATTATGTTTAACTTTGTTTTTTAAAATGTTTTTAACTTTATGTTTTTTTTGTTTCCCCCAGTTTGTCCATCGGTCTGGTTTGTCTGGTTCCTGAGAATCTCTCTCTCTCGCTCTCTTGCGTCTGTCACTGTGGGATCATCTACGCTGGTGGTGTGTGTGTGTGTGTAAAACGATGGCTCCAGCTCAAATGTATCCCTGTGTGATAGCAGAGGCGGGCTGGTCGGCCAACCTATCAGGTCCAGCTCAGAAAGACAAAAGACAGACATGTCACTCACAGACTCCTTTAACAAAGACCGACAGCACAATGACTGTGGACTGAGGCCTAAATGGCACCCTATCCTCTTTTAGTGCACTACCTTTGGCCAGGGCCTATAGGGAATAGGGTGTGATTTGGGATGTTATAGCCTTGGTAGCCGAGCCTGGCAGGCTCAGGGATGAGGGCAGACAGAATGGGATGTGAACATGCACTTGTTGTTTACAGAGCCGTGGTCGTTTGAAATACACCTTTTGCACTAATGTCTGTCTGTCTGTCTGTGAGTAGAGGCCTTCATTCTCTTCAAAGAGGATGGTATTTAACCACATAAACAAAGTCCAACTAGCTCAAAGAGAATCAAGAAGGATTTTTTATGATCCAAAAACCTGTACAGTTGTCAAACTTTTCAATTGTCTTCAATGACCAGGTAAATATAGCCCCATTTATTAATGTGATTCAATGACCAGGTAAATATAGCCCCATTTTATTAATGTGATTCAATGACCAGGTAAATATAGCCCCATTTATTAATGTGATTCAATGACCAGGTAAATATAGCCCCATTTATTAATGTGATTCAATGACCAGGTAAATATAGCCCCATTTATTAATGTGATTCAATGACCAGGTAAATATAGCCCCATTTTATTAATGTGATTCAATGACCAGGTAAATATAGCCCCATTTATTAATGTGATTCAATGACCAGGTAAATATAGCCCCATTTATTAATGTGATTCAATGACCAGGTAAATATAGCCCCATTTATTAATGTGATTCAATGACCAGGTAAATATAGCCCCATTTATTAATGTGATTCAATGACCAGGTAAATATAGCCCCATTTATTAATGTGATTCAATGACCAGGTAAATATAGCCCCATTTATTAATGTGATTCAATGACCAGGTAAATATAGCCCCATTTATTAATGTGATTCAATGACCAGGTAAATATAGCCCCATTTATTAATGTGATTCAATGACCAGGTAAATATAGCCCCATTTATTAATGTGATTCAATGACCAGGTAAATATAGCCCCATTTATTAATGTGATTCAATGACCAGGTAAATATAGCCCCATTTATTAATGTGATTCAATGACCAGGTAAATATAGCCCCATTTATTAATGTGATTCAATGACCAGGTAAATATAGCCCCATTTATTAATGTGATTCAATGACCAGGTAAATATAGCCCCATTTATTAATGTGATTCAATGACCAGGTAAACCCAGATGCCCATACAGCCCAATCTATTAAAATAAGTTATTTGATTTATTTTGATGCCATTATTATTCCCTAAACTGAATAGGGACAATAGTCTCACCAAATTGCCCCAGAAACTACAGTTAAATGGAATACCTGTCAAATCATGTGAGGTCTCATGTAGCCTAGGATAAATAAGGCTTGGTTCTGACTCACTTCCACCAGGTACTGCTTATCCTCAGTCTAGTGAACGTCAAACTCAGCCTCTTTGTGCGTAGGTAAGCTGCACGGTCAGGGCGCACCTTGCGCAAAAACTTTGCCCCGTTTTGGCATTCAGAAAACCTCGTTTTTTTAAAATCTGTCTAGAACTACAAAAGTTGTTAAGAAAAACATACCTCTGGTGGACTTAAATTGAACGTATCAGCTATTTTCCCGTAGAGTTCTTTGACGTTAGTAAATCCCTCGATCCTTCCCGTGGGGCTGCCGTGGGCGAGCTGAGTGTGGAACACTAGTTTGGGCCGCAGGTTGGCAGGTGGTGGTGGGAGCCCCGCTCCGTTTACGGTCGACTTCACGGAGCTCCCAGTTGCGTGTCCACCGACCTCCTCATTCTCCACCAGGTTCGAGCTCTCTCTCGACTTGTTCTTCTTTCTCCTCAGTCCTAAAGGCATTGTGTTTTTTTGGCGTCAATAAATCGGTTTGATCGGTTGATAAATCCTTTGGTCTGTCGGTCCGGTTAGAACATTGGAGTGGCTACCAGTTGCACAAATCCTCTTTCCTTCCGCATTTACCTCGACAAAACCTCGACTGACTCTCCTTTTTCCAGGTTCGACTTTGTTCTTCGACAGTGAGTGACTCGTCAACCCAACCCCAAACTTACAAATTAAACCGCGGTGATATTCAACAGGTAGGTGGCGAACGTGCGACGCGATGTTTTCCTCGTTGTGTCTATCATACTGTATCTATCTTACTGTATCTCTCAACTCTGTCAGACAACTGCGCCTCTGTTTCAATATGCCGGGAACGCAGGCGCAGTGGGGCATGGAGATATGCGCCGTACAGGCAGGCCTGTTATACCTGTCGTCCTGCTGACTCAGGTGACCAATTTGAGTCTTCAATCTAAACAACATATGTTTCAAGAACACACATGTACACATTTTGTTCTAAAGTAGAGTACTTAAAGTTGTTACCCCCCCCCCCCCCCCTTCATATGGAGTTGATTTATTTAGGCCTATAAAGGGGCTATTGACTGGGACCAGATATTGGCTTTGGCATTTGAAACACATTGGACCATTTACTAGCCAGATTTATCTATGTTTCTTTTCTGCTGCAGCCATTCCTCCCAGCCATCTATAATGTAAAGCTCCCCTCCCCCACAAACTATCCTATTGTTTTCCCTCCACTGACTTTTTATTTGAAAACTATATGAATAAGACTGTAGCTGCCTATGTAAGGACCACGTAAACACGGAGGAATTTACAAAAACCTATGAGCCAATTAGGCAAATGGTCTGATTCAAATGTAGGCCTTCATTTAGGCATTTATCCCCACCTGCATCAGTTTGGCATTTATGATTTTATTCAGATCCCCATTAGTTGTTGGGGTCCACACAAAACACATGACTAAAGAACACAAAACACATGACTAAAGAACACAAAACACATGACTAAAGAACACAAAACACATGACTAAAGAACACAAAACACATGACTAAAGAACACAAAACACATGACTAAAGAACACTATGACTAAAGAACACTAAACACATGACTAAAGAACACTATGACTAAAGAACACTAAACACATGACTAAAGAACACTAAACACATGACTAAAGAACACTAAACACATGACTAAAGAACACAAAACACATGACTAAAGAACACTGACTAAAGAACACTAAACACATGACTAAAGAACACAAAACACATGACTAAAGAACACAAAACACATGACTAAAGAACACTATGACTAAAGAACACTAAACACATGACTAAAGAACACTATGACTAAAGAACACTATGACTAAAGAACACTAAACACATGACTAAAGAACACAAAACACATGACTAAAGAACACTAAACACTATGACAAAAGAACACTATGACTAAAGAACACTATGACTAAAGAACACTATGACTAAAGAACACTGACTAAAGAACACTATGACTAAAGAACACTATGACTAAAGAACACTAAACACATGACTAAAGAACACAAAACACATGACTAAAGAACACAAAACACATGACTAAAGAACACAAAACACATGACTAAAGAACACAAAACACATGACTAAAGAACACTATGACTAAAGAACACTAAACACATGACTAAAGAACACTATGACTAAAGAACACTAAACACATGACTAAAGAACACTAAACACATGACTAAAGAACACAATGAATAAAGAACACTATGACTAAAGAACACTGACTAAAGAACACTAAACACATGACTAAAGAACACTAAACACTATGACTAAAGAACACTATGACTAAAGAACACTATGACTAAAGAACACTAAACACATGACTAAAGAACACTAAACACTATGACTAAAGAACACTATGACTAAAGAACACTATGACTAAAGAACACTAAACACATGACTAAAGAACACAAAACACATGACTAAAGAACACTATGACTAAAGAACACTAAACACATGACTAAAGAACACTATGACTAAAGAACACTATGACTAAAGAACACTAAACACATGACTAAAGAACACTATGACTAAAGAACACTATGACTAAAGAACACTAAACACATGACTAAAGAACACTAAACACATGACTAAAGAACACTATGACTAAAGAACACTAAACACATGACTAAAGAACACTAAACACTATGACTAAAGAACACTATGACTAAAGAACACTATGACTAAAGAACACTAAACACATGACTAAAGAACACTAAACACATGACTAAAGAACACTATGACTAAAGAACACTATGACTAAAGAACACTATGACTAAAGAACACTAAACACATGACTAAAGAACACTAAACACATGACTAAAGAACACTATGACTAAAGAACACTAAACACATGACTAAAGAACACTAAACACATGACTAAAGAACACTAAACACATGACTAAAGAACACTAAACACATGACTAAAGAACACTATGACTAAAGAACACTATGACTAAAGAACACTATGACTAAAGAACACTAAACACATGACTAAAGAACACTATGACTAAGGAACACTATGACTAAAGAACACTATGACTAAAGAACACTAAACACATGACTAAAGAACACTAAACACTATGACTAAAGAACACTAAACACTATGACTAAAGAACACTATGACTAAAGAACACTATGACTAAAGAACACTATGACTAAAGAACACTATGACTAAAGAACACTATGACTAAAGAACACTAAACACATGACTAAAGAACACAAAACACATGACTAAAGAACACTAAACACTATGACTAAAGAACACTATGACTAAAGAACACTATGACTAAAGAACACTAAACACATGACTAAAGAACACTAAACACATGACTAAAGAACACAAAACACATGACTAAAGAACACAAAACACATGACTAAAGAACACAAAACACATGACTAAAGAACACTATGACTAAAGAACACTAAACACCATGACTAAAGAACACTATGACTAAAGAACACTATGACTAAAGAACACTATGACTAAAGAACACTAAACACTATGACTAAAGAACACTATGAATAAAGAACACATGACTAAAGAACACTAAACACATGACTAAAGAACACTATGACTAAAGAACACTAAACACATGACTAAAGAACACTATGACTAAAGAACACTAAACACACGACTAAAGAACACTATGACTAAAGAACACTATGAATAAAGAACACAAAACACATGACTAAAGAACACAAAACACTATGACTAAAGAACACTATGACTAAAGAACACTATGACTAAAGAACACTAAACACATGACTCGCCCTTGCTGTCTCTGCCTGGCCGGTTCCCCTCTTTCCACTGGGATTCTCTGCCTCTAACCCTATTACAGGGGCTGAGTCACTGGCTTGCTGGGGCTCTCTCATGCTGTCCCTGGAGGGGGTGCGTCACCTGAGTGGGTTGATTCACTGTTGTGGTCATCCTGTCTGGGTTGGCGCCCCCCCCCCCCCTTGGGTTGTGCCGTGGCGGAGATCTTTGTGGGCTATACTCAGCCTTGTCTCAGGATGGTAAGTTGGTGGTTGAAGATATCCCTCTAGTGGTGTGGGGGCTGTGCTTTGGCAAAGTGGGTGGGGTTATATCCTTCCTGTTTGGCCCTGTCCGGGGGTGTCCTCGGATGGGGCCACAGTGTCTCCTGACCCCTCCTGTCTCAGCCTCCAGTATTTATGCTGCAGTAGTTTATGTGTCGGGGGGCTGGGGTCAGTTTGTTATATCTGGAGTACTTCTCCTGTCCTATTCGGTGTCCTGTGTGAATCTAAGTGTGCGTTCTCTAATTCTCTCCTTCTCTCTTTCTTTCTCTCTCTCGGAGGACCTGAGCCCTAGGACCATGCCCCAGGACTACCTGACATGATGACTCCTTGCTGTCCCCAGTCCACCTGGCCATGCTGCTGTTCCAGTTTCAACTGACCTGAGCCCTAGGACCATGCCCCAGGACTACCTGACATGATGACTCCTTGCTGTCCCCAGTCTACCTGGCCATGCTGCTGCTCCAGTTTCAACTTCCACCTGACTGTGCTGCTGCTCTAGTTTCAACTGTTCTGCCTTATTATTATTCGACCATGCTGGTCATTTATGAACATTGAACATCTTGACCATGTTCTGTTATAATCTCCACCCGGCACAGCCAGAAGAGGACTGGCCACCCCACATAGCCTAGTTCCTCTCTAGGTTTCTTCCTAGGTATTGGCCTTTCTAGGGAGTTTTTCCTAGCCACCGTGCTTCTCCACCTGCATTGCTTGCTGTTTGGGGTTTTAGGCTGGGTTTCTGTACAGCACTTTGAGATATCAGCTGATGTACGAAGGGCTATATAAATAAATTTGATTTGATTTGATTTGATTTAAAGAACACTAAACACATGACTAAAGAACACTAAACACATGACTAAAGAACACTATGACTAAAGAACACTAAACACATGACTAAAGAACACTATGACTAAAGAACACTAAACACTATGACTAAAGAACACTATGACTAAAGAACACTAAACACATGACTAAAGAACACTATGACTAAAGAACACTAAACACATGACTAAAGAACACTATGAATAAAGAACACATGACTAAAGAACACTATGAATAAAGAACACATGACTAAAGAACACAATGACTAAAGAACACTATGAATAAAGAACACAATGACTAAAGAACACTATGAATAAAGAACACAATGACTAAAGAACACTATGAATAAAGAACACAATGACTAAAGAACACTATGACTAAAGAACACTAAACACATGACTAAAGAACACTATGAATAAAGAACACTATGACTAAAGAACACTAAACACATGACTAAAGAACACTAAACACATGACTAAAGAACACTATGACTAAAGAACACTAAACACATGACTAAAGAACACTAAACACATGACTAAAGAACACTATGACTAAAGAACACTAAACACATGACTAAAGAACACTATGACTAAAGAACACTAAACACATGACTAAAGAACACTATGACTAAAGAACACTATGACTAAAGAACACAATGACTAAAGAACACTATGACTAAAGAACACAATGACTAAAGAACACTATGAATAAAGAACACTATGAATAAAGAACACTATGAATAAAGAACACTATGAATAAAGAACACATGACTAAAGAACACTATGAATAAAGAACACATGACTAAAGAACACTAAACACATGACTAAAGAACACTAAACACATGACTAAAGAACACAAAACACTATGACTAAAGAACACTATGACTAAAGAACACTAAACACATGACTAAAGAACACTAAACACTATGACTAAAGAACACTATGACTAAAGAACACTAAACACATGACTAAAGAACACTATGACTAAAGAACACTATGACTAAAGAACACTATGACTAAAGAACACTATGACTAAAGAACACTATGACTAAAGAACACAAAACATGACAAAATACTGACAATAAGTTGGGTGCATTTTGGCCCATTCCTCCTGACAGAGCTGGTGTAACTGAGTCAGGTTTGTAGGCCTCCTTGCTCACACACGCTTTTTCAGTTCTGCCCACACATTTTCTATAGGATTGAGGTCAGGGCTTTGTGATGGCCACTCCAATACCTTGACTTTGTTGTCCTTAAGCCATTTTGCCACAACTTTGGAAGTATGCTTGGGGACATTGTCCATTTGGAAGACCCATTTGCGACCAAGCTTTAACTTCCTGCCTGATGTCTTGAGATGTTGCTTCAATATATCCACATCATTTTTGTTCCTCATGAAGCCATCTATTTTGTGAAGTGCACCAGTCTCTCCTGTAGCAAAGCACCCCCACAACATGATGCTGTTACGCCCGTGCTTCATGGTTGGGATGGTGTTCTTCGGCTTGCAAGCATCCCCCTTTTTCCTCCAAACATAACGATGGTCATTCTGGCCAAACAGTTCTTTTTTTGTTTCATCAGACCAGAGGAAATTTGTCCAAAAAGTACAATCTTTGTCCCCATATGCAGTTGCAAACCATAGTCTGTCTTTTTTATGGTGGTTTGGTAGCAGTGGCTTCTTCCTTGCTGAGCGGCCTTTCAGGTTGTGTCAATATAGGACTCGTTTTACTGTGGATATAGATACGTTTGTACCTGTTTCCTCCAGCATCTTCACAAGATCCTTTGCTGCTGTTCTGGGATTGATTTGCACTTTTCACACCAAAGTACGTTCATCTCTAGGAGACAGAACGAGTCTCCTTCCTGAGCGGTGTGATAGCTGCCCGGTCCCATGGAGTTTATACTTGCATATTATTGTTTGGACAGATGAACGTGGTACCTTCAGGTGTTTGGAAATTGCTCCCAAGGATGAACCAGACTTGTGGAAGTCTGCAATTATTTTTCAGAGGTCTTGGTTGATTTGCTTTGATTTTCCCATGATGTCAAGCAAAGAGGCACTGAGTTTGAAGGTAGACATTGAAATACACAATTACACCTCCAAATGACTCAAATGATGTCAATTAGCCTATCAGAAGCTTCTAAAGCCATGACATCATTTTCTGGAATTTTCCAAGCTGTTTAAAGGCACAGTCAACTTACTGTATGTAAACTTCTGACCCACTAGAATTGTGATACAGTGAATTATAAATGAAGTCATCTGTCTGTAAACAATTGTTGGAAAAATGACATGCAAAAGGTAGATGTCCTAACCGACTTGCCAAAACTATAGTTTGGTTGAAAACTAGTTTTAATGACTCCAACCTTAGTGTATGTAAACTAGTTTTAATGACTCCAACCTAGTGTATGTAAACTTCCGACTTCAACTGTGTGTGTGTCATTCAGAGGGTGAATGGAAAAGACAAAAAATGTATCTGCCTTCGAACGGGGTAGTAGGTGCCAGGCGTATCGGTTTGTGTGAAGAACTGCAACGCTGCTGGGTTTTTCACCTCAACAGTTTCTAATCCGGATCAACTCTGGGAAGCATTGGAGATGGGCCAGCATCCCTGTGGAGCACTATCTTGTCTCATCGCTACAACTCCCGTACGGGCTCGGGAGAGACGAAGGAGGAAAGTCATGCGTCCTCCGATACACAACCCAACCAAGCCGCACTGCTTCTTAACACAGCGTGCATCCAACCCGGAAGCCAGCCGCACCAATGCGCCGGAGGAAACACCGTGCACCTGGCCACCTTGGTTAGCACACACTGCGCCCAGCTCGCCACAGGAGTTGCTGGTGCGCGATGAGACAAGGACACCCCTACCGACCAAGCCCTCCCTAACCCGGGCGACGCTAGGCCAATTGTGCATCGCCCCACGGACGGTCACGGCCGGTTACGACAGAGCCTGGGCGCGAACCCAGGGACTCTGATGGCACAGCTGGCGCTGCAGTACAGCCCTTAACCACTGCGCCACCCGGGAGGCCCTAGAATTACTTTCATTTTTAATGCGTTTGAGCCAATCAGTTGTGTTGTGACAAAGTAGGGGTGATATACAGAAGATAGCCCTATTTGGTAAAAGAACAAGTCCATATTATGGCAAGAACAGCTCAAATAAACAAAGAGAAACGACAGTCCATCATTACTTTTAGAAATGAAGGTCAGTCAATCCGGAAAATGTCAATAACTTTGAAAGTTTCAAGTGCAGTCGCAAAAACCATCAAGCGCTAGGATGAAACTGGAAAGGAAGCCCCAGAGTTACCTCTGCTGCAGAGGATAAGTTCATTAGAGTTACCTGGCTCTCATGAGGACCACCACAGGAAAGGAAGCCCCAGAGTTACCTCTGCTGCAGAGGATAAGTTCATTAGAGTTACCTGGCTCTCATGAGGACCACCACAGGAAAGGAAGCCCCAGAGTTACCTCTGCTGCAGAGGATAAGTTCATTAGGAGTTACCAGCCTCAGAAATTGCAGCCCAGACACATCTCAACATCAACTGTTCAGAAGAGACTGTGTGATTTAGGCCTTCATAGTCAAATTACTGCAAAGAAACCACTTCTAAAGGACACCAATAATAATAATAACACAACTGAACAGTTGTCCAGGTGCGACAAAACTAGGGCCTGTAGGACCTGCCTTGTTGATAGTGCTGTTTAGAAGGCAGAGCAGAACCTTATTATGGACAGACTTCTCCCCATTTTAGCTACAGTTGTATCAATATGTTTTGACCATGACAGTTTCCAATCCAGGGTTACTCCAAGCAGTTTAGTCACCTCTACTTGCTCAATTTTCACATTATTTATTACAAGATTTAGTTGAGCTTTGTCCTAAATACAATGTGTTTAGTTTTAGAAATATTTAGGATTAACTTATTCTATGCCACCCACTCTGAAACTAACTGCAGCACTTTGCAACACTTAACAGTCATTTCAGTCACTGTTGTAGCTGACATGTATAGTGTGGAGTCATCTGCATACATAGACACATTGGCTTTTACTAGTGAATTATTGGTTTCATGAGATGGATGGCCTTGAGATGGATGAAATCATACCTTGAAGGCAGAACTCAGTGTGTCAGAGTGAGCAATGAGCTGTCGCCCACTCGTAGCTATGATGTGGGCGTGCCCCAAGGGTCAATACTGGGGCCCCTCCTGTTCAGCCTGTACATTAATGATCTGCCTTCTGTCTGTACTGGGTCTGAAGTTCAAATGTATGCAGATGATACAGTGATATATGTGCATGCAAAGAGCAAACAACAAGCTGCACAAGAACTCACTACTGTAATGGTCCAGGTTACAAAGTGGCTCAGTGACTCGTGTTTGCATCTCAATGTGAAAAAAACTGTTTGCATGTTCTTCACAAAGAGGGCAACAGATGCTACTGAGCCAGATGTATATGTGTCAGGGGAGAAGCTCCAGGTGGTATCCGATTTTAAGTACCTTGGCATCATATTTGATTCCAACCTCTCTTTTAAAAAGCATGTGGACATGCTCATGTTATTTATGTTAGTGCAGGGTGAGCTGCACACAGTGGATGTCCTCCTAGGGCACACCGCCTCAGTGCTAACAGTGTTTATCTGGTTCAGAGGCACATGATTACTGTATACAGTATATACTCTGCTGTAGGATCAGCAGAGGCATTCAGGGATTTATTTAGAGTTCAAGGCACACTTAACCAGCCTGCGTACCGCAGCATTCTGCAGCGATATGCCATCCCATCTGCTTTGTGCTTAGTGGGACTATCATTTGTTTTTCAACAGGACAATGACCCAACAGACCTCCAGACTGTGTAAGGGCTATTTGACCAAGAAGGAGAGTGATGGAGTGCTGCATCAGATGACCTGACCTCAACCCAGTTGAGATGGTTTGGGATGAGTTGGAGAGCAGAGTGAAGGAAAAGCAGCCAACAATTGCTCATATGTGGGAACTCCTTCAAGACTGTTGGAAAAGCATTCCAGGTGAATCTGGTTGAGAGAATGCCAAGGGTGTGCAAAGTTGTGATCCAGGCAAAGGGTTGCTAGTTTGAAGAATATAAAATATATTTTGATTTGTTTAACACTTTTTTTGGTTACTACATGATTCTATATGTGTATTTTATAGTTTTGATGTCTTCACTATTATTCTACAATGTAGAAAATAAAGAAAAACCCTGGAATGAGTAGTTGTGTCCAAACTTTTGACTGGTACTGTGTATAATTTAATAACAGACACTCTTATCTGCAGCGACTTACATTAAGTAGTGAGTGCTTACATTTTCCTACTTTTCCTTGTGAGAATTGAACACACAACCCCAGCGTTGCCAACGCCATGCCCTTACCAACTGAGCCGCACGGGAGTTCCCGTTTTCACACTCACACTGAGTATACAAATCATTAAGAACACCTAGACTTTCCAAGACATCGACTGACCAGGTGAATCCATGTCAAAGCCGTGATCCCTTATTGATGTCACTTGTTAAATCCACTTCAATCAGTGTAGATCAGGCCTGGGCAACTCCAGTCCTCAGAGGCCTGATTGGTGTCACTGTTTTGACCCAGCCCCAGCCCCAGCTAAACACACCTGACTCCAATAATCAACTAATCATGATCTTCAGTTTAGAATGCAATTAGTTTAAATCAGGTGTGGTGGCTAGGGATGGGGGTAAAAGTGTGACTCCAATCAGGCCCTAGGTATGGGGGTAAACGTGTGACTCCAATCAGGCCCTAGGTATGGGGGTAGAAGTGTGACTCCAATCAGGCCCTAGGGATGGGGGTAAACGCGTGACTCCATTCAGGCCCTAGGGATGGGGGTAGAAGTGTGACTCCAATCAGGCCCTAGGGATGGGGGTAAACGTGTGACTCCAATCAGGCCCTAGGGATGGGGGTAAAAGTGTGACTCCAATCAGGCCCTAGGTATGGGGGTAGAAGTGTGACTCCAATCAGGCCCTAGGGATGGGGGTAAATGTGTGACTCCAATCAGGCCCTAGGGATGGGGGTAAATGTGTGACTCCAATCAGGCCCTAGGGATGGGGGTAAAAGTGTGACTCCAATCAGGCCCTAGGTATGGGGGTAAAAGTGTGACTCCAATCAGGCCCTAGGTATGGGGTAAAAGTGTGACTCCAATCAGGCCCTAGGTATGGGGGTAAAAGTGTGACTCCCATCAGGCCCCCGAGGACTGGAATAGCCCAGGCCTGTTGTCGATGAAAGGGAGGAGACAGGTAAAAATATATATTTTCAAGCGTTGAGATAATTGAGACATGGATTGTGTATGTGTGCCATTCAGAGGGTGAATGGACAAGACAAAATAGTGCCTTTGGGATATGGTAGTTGGTGACAGGCTCACCGGTTTAAGTGTGTCGAACTGCAATGCTGCTGGGTTTTTCACGCTCAACAGGGAATAGGGTGCACTATTTAGAGAATAGGGTGCAGTATTTAGGGAATAACGTGCACTATTTAGGGAATAGGGTGCACTATTTAGGGAATAACGTGCACTATTTAGGGAATAGGGTGCACTATTTAGGGAATAACGTGCACTATTTAGGGAATACCGTGCACTATTTAGGGAATATGGTGCACTATTTAGGGAATAACGTGCACTATTTAGGGAATAGGGTGCAATATTTAGGGAATAGCGTGCACCATCTAGGGAATAGGGTGCACTATTTAGGGAATAGCGTGCACCATCTAGGGAATAGGGTGCACCATCTAGGGAATAGCGTGCACCATCTAGGGAATAGGGTGCACTATCTAGGGAATAGGGTGCACTATCTAGGGAATAGGGTGCCATTTGGGAAACTTCTCAGTCAAAAGCCCACATGGCTCAGCTCCTATAGATACCGATGTTGTGGCGCCCCCTGGTGGAACAGTCAAAGGTCATGTGTTTTAGTTACACTGTTATGTGTTAGTAACAGACAGTAGTAGTTGGTTACAGCAGTTGTAGACACACACACACACACACACACACAGTGGTGTGAAGTAACCAAGTACTTTAAGTATTTTTGGGGGGTATCTGTACTTTACATTACTATTTATATTTACTCCGCTACATTCCTAAAGAAAATATGTACATTTTATTCCTTACATTTTCCCTGACACTCAAAAGCACCTGTTACATTGCGAAAAGCTTAGCAGGACAGGAAAATGGTCTAATTCACGCACTTATCAAGAGAACACGTAGTCATACCTACTGCCTCTAATCTGGAGGAATCACTAAACACAAATGCTTAGTTTGTGAATGATGTCTGAGTGTTGGAGCGTGCCCCTAGCCAGGGCCGTAACCAGGGAGATTTAGGTCAGGGAGGACAGTTTGTGAATGATGTCTGAGAGTCGGAGCGTGCCCCTAGCCAGGGCCGTAACCAGGGAGATTTAGGTCAGGGAGGACAGTTTGTGAATGATGTCTGAGTGTCGGAGTGTGCCCCTAGCCAGGGCTGTAACCAGGGAGATTTAGGTCAGGGAGGACAGTTTGTGAATGATGTCTGAGTGTCGGAGTGTGCCCCTAGCCAGGGCTGTAACCAGGGAGATTTAGGTCAGGGAGGACAGTTTGTGAATGATGTCTGAGTGTCGGAGCGTGCCCCTAGCCAGGGCTGTAACCAGGGAGATTTAGGTCAGGGAGGACAGTTTGTGAATGATGTCTGAGTGTCGGAGCGTGCCCCTAGCCAGGGCTGTAACCAGGGAGATTTAGGTCAGGGAGGACAGTTTGTGAATGATGTCTGAGTGTCGGAGTGTGCCCCTAGCCAGGGCCGTAACCAGGGAGTTTTAGGTCAGGGAGGACAGTTTGTGAATGATGTCTGAGTGTCGGAGCGTGCCCCTAGCCAGGGCCGTAACCAGGGAGTTTTAGGTCAGGGAGGACAGTTTGTGAATGATGTCTGAGTGTCGAAGCGTGCCCCTAGCCAGGGCCGTAACCAGGGAGATTTAGGTCAGGGAGGACAGTTTGTGAATGATGTCTGAGTGTCGAAGCGTGCCCCTAGCCAGGGCTGTAACCAGGGAGATTTAGGTCAGGGAGGACAGTTTGTGAATGATGTCTGAGTGTCGAAGCGTGCCCCTAGCCAGGGCCGTAACCAGGGAGTTTTAGGTCAGGGAGGACATTTTTTGAAAGTGGAACTCATTTATTCCATTTATATACAATGAAAAAATGTTAAAACGCCGTTTGGAGAACAGCAACAACAAGCGAAAATGTCCCCAGCCATTATCACCTCGGCTGCTGTAGATTCATTCACCTCAGGAGATCTACAAACACGTTTCTATTTCATTTTTAGTAGTATAGTAAACATTGTTTTGCTGGTTAAAGCCAGGTTTTTCTGGTTGGTTTCCAACATCTCACAACCTAGATCCGAAATGTTTAATCTTGTGAACTAAGTTTATTTCTACACCTGCATTGCTTGCTGTTTGGGGTTTTAGGCTGGGTTTCTGTACAGCACTTTGAGATCTCAGCTGATGTACGAAGGGCTTTATAAATACATTTGATTTGATTTTTAGAACTGTATGGTTTGCTTTCTGATTATATTTTAATAGGATCTGTGGAGATGTTCCTATTGAAACATACAGTGGTTGTATTTTAATGTCGGCCCGTGGGGAAGATAGGTCCTGTGGAGATGTTCCTATTGAAACATACAGTGGTTGTATTTTAATGTCGGCCCGTGGGGAAGATAGGTCCTGTGGAGATGTTCCTATTGAAACATACAGGGGTTGTATTTTAATGTCGGCCCGTGGGGAAGATAGGTCCTGTGGAGATGTTCCTATTGAAACATACAGTGGTTGTATTTTAATGTCGGCCCGTGGGGAAGATAGGTCCTGTGGAGATGTTCCTATTGAAACATACAGTGGTTGTATTTTAATGTCGGCCCGTGGGGAAGATAGGTCCTGTGGAGATGTTCCTATTGAAACATACAGTGGTTGTATTTTAATGTCGGCCCGTGGGGAAGATAGGTCCTGTGGAGATGTTCCTATTGAAACATACAGGGGTTGTATTTTAATGTCGGCCCGTGGGGAAGATAGGTCCTGTGGAGATGTTCCTATTGAAACATACAGTGGTTGTATTTTAATGTCGGCCCGTGGGGAAGATAGGTCCTGTGGAGATGTTCCTATTGAAACATACAGTGGTTGTATTTTAATGTCGGCCCGTGGGGAAGATAGGTCCTGTGGAGATGTTCCTATTGAAACATACAGTGGTTGTATTTTAATGTCGGCCCGTGGGGAAGATAGATCCTGTGGAGATGTTCCTATTGAAACATACAGTGGTTGTATTTTAATGTCGGCCCGTGGGGAAGATAGGTCCTGTGGAGATGTTCCTATTGAAACATACAGTGGTTGTATTTTAATGTCGGCCCGTGGGGAAGATACAGTATCTCACAAAAGTGAGTACACCCCTCACATTTTTGTCAATATTTGAGTATATCTTTTCATGTGACAACACTGAAGAAATGACACTTTGCTACAATGTAAAGTAGTGAGTGTACAGCTTGTATAACAGTGTAAATTTGCTGTCCCCTCAAAATAACTCAACAAACCGCTGGCAACAAAAGTGAATACACCCCTAAGTGAAAATGTCCAAATTGGGCCCAAAGTGTCAATATTTTGTGTGGCCACCATCATTTTCCAGCACTGCCTTAACCCTCTTGGGCATGGAGTTCACCAGAACTTCACAGGTTGCCACTGGAGTCCTCCTCCATGACGACATCACGGAGCTGGTGGATGTTAGAGACCTTGCACTCCTCCACCTTCCGTTTGAGGATGCCCCACAGATGCTCAATAGGGTTTAGGTCTGGAGACATGCTTGGCCAGTCCATCACCTTTACCCTCAGCTTCTTTAGCAAGGCAGTGGTCGTCTTGGAGGTGTGTTTGGGGTCTTATCATGTTGAAATACTGCCCTGCGGCCCAGTCTCCGAAGGGAGGGGATCATGCTCTGCTTCAGTATGTCATTTTCTATGAAGGTATCTTTACTTTCACTGAAGTATGACAATTGGGTACTTTTTCCACCACTCTGCACACACACACACCAGGCTATATTTGCTCACTCATCACCTCTCTACACTAGGCCGTTTTGTGTTGAAAGTGTTGGGCCTTATTCCATGGCGTAAACAACATATCCAAATCTCGTTTCCTCCCCGTTGTCTAGTACGTTGGGTTACAAATGTTTATTATGAAAATACGTACAGTACTTTGTTTCCACGATGTAGCTAGCTGACTTAATGGGTCAGGAAATGTCATGTGAATGTTACCCAGAACAATGAGGCCATTATAAATTATATACATTATATACATTGAAAGGACAGACGCGTGCAGGTTTGAAAAGGGGCCAAACAAATCCCTCCACTCCCACATGTTGTGTTACATTATATAGTATAGAGGTCAACCTCTAATACACTATATAATGTGACTTTCCAAATGGCCTCCTATTCCGCCGTATAGGCCCTGGTCATAAGTAGCACACTATAAAGGGAATAGAGTGAAATTTGGGACTAAACAGGGAATAGGGTGCTATTTGGGACTAAATAGACAATAGGGTGCTATTTGGGACTAAATAGACAATAGGGTGCTATTTGGGACTAAATAGACAATAGGGTGCTATTTGGGACTAAATAGACAATAGGGTGCTATTTGGGACTAAATAGACAATAGGGTGCTATTTGGGACTAAATAGACAATAGGGTGCTATTTGGGACTAAATAGACAATAGGGTGCTATTTGGGACTAAATAGACAATAGGGTGCTATTTGGGACTAAATAGACAATAGGGTGCTATTTGGGACTAAATAGACAATAGGGTACTATTTGGGACTAAATAGACAATAGGGTGCTATTTGGGACTAAATAGACAATAGGGTGCTATTTGGGACTAAATAGACAATAGGGTGCTATTTGAGACTAAATAGACAATAGGGTGCTATTTGAGACTAAATAGACAATAGGGTGCTATTTGGGACTAAATAGACAATAGGGTGCTATTTGAGACTAAATAGACAATAGGGTGCTATTTGGGACTAAATAGACAATAGGGTGCTATTTGGGACTAAAGGTTTTCACCATATCATAGAAAACAGAGAGGTGAATGTGGAAAGAATCCACACAGTTAAGTCATGTTCAGATATCAGTTAAGTCATGTTCAGATATCAGTTAAGTCATGTTCAGATATCAACACACTCATTCGGACTGCATGCATGGCATATAGAAAAAACATCAACCTATATCAATTATATTAACATTCATTTAGAAAGGGGTTTCATCTGTGAACATTCATCATTGTCCTTATGTGTGAGGAGAGAGGAGGATGAGAGAGAGAGGATAGAGGAGGATGAGAGAGAGGGAGGGAGAGAGGAGAGAGGAGAGGAGGAGGATAAGAGAGAGGAGAGAGAGGAGAGAGGAGGATGAGAGAGAGGAGAGAGAGAGAGGAGGATGAGAGAGGAGAGAGGAGAGAGAGAAAGGAGAGATGAGGATGAGAGAGAGAGGGGAGAGAGGAGGATGAGAGAGAGGAGAGAGAGAGAGAGGAGGATGAGAGAGGAGAGAGGAGAGAGAGAAAGGAGAGATGAGGATGAGAGAGAGAGGGGAGAGAGGAGGATGAGAGAGAGGAGAGAGGAGGATGAGAGAGAGGAGAGAGAGAGAGGAGAGAGGAGGATAGAGAGAAGAGAGAGAGAGGAGGATGAGAGAGAGAGAGGAGAGAAGAAGAGGAGAATGTGAGAGCTGGCATGCTGATGTCACCCCTTTCTTTCTGTTGTCCAGGTGTGTCTGTGTTTGTGTCTGTATCCATGTCTGTTCTTCTAGGATACAGGTAAATGCCTCTTCAGGACATCCTTGGCGTTGCTGGGGAGGTTCTCTGGAAAGTTGACGTCAAACTCCACCACCAGGTCACCTCTCTGCTCGGGGTTCTTGGGTAAGGGGAGGCCCTGTCCTGCTACAGTCTGTTTCGTGCCAGGTTTTATCACATCCGTGATCTTCATGTTACACGTCTTCCCGTCTATCGTAGACACCGTCACAGAGCAACCACACAGCGACTGGGAGAGGAGAGAAGAGAGAGAGAGAGAGAGAGAGAGAGAAGAGAGAGAGAGAGGAGAGAACAGAGTA
This sequence comes from Oncorhynchus kisutch, assembly GCF_002021735.2. NCBI lineage: Eukaryota > Metazoa > Chordata > Actinopteri > Salmoniformes > Salmonidae > Oncorhynchus > Oncorhynchus kisutch. Next base: position 42,500,366 of record NC_034200.2, on the reverse strand, counting down.
GAGAGAGAGGAGAGAGAGTAGAGAGAGAGAGAGGAGCGAGAGAGTAGAGAGAGGAGAGAAAGAGTAGGAGAGGAGAGAGAGAGGAGAGAGTCACACAGAGTGTTAAACACAGGGCACACATACATCACACAGAAACCTGCTAGTCATTAACAGAATGGGCATTTAGGTTTGTGGTTAGGTTTCTATAACAGATTGAACTTGTGTTCTTCTGGTTTGGTGGTTTGCTAAAACAGGACTTTGCTTCTAAGCAGAAAAGATGTTTCACTACTGATAAGCAAGGCTCAGGCAGTGATTTAAAGTAAAGCTGTTTTCATTGTATGAATTCCGACAACATTTCCAGAACATTCGCACAAGGGCGTCCCAAATGGCACCCTACTCCGTATTGTGCCCTGGTCAAAAGTAGTGCATTAGTAGTGCAAGTAGGCACTTTGTTGTTTTAATCAAAACACGACTGAGCTCAAGTCACGATACGAGAGAAGAGGAGGAGAGGGCAAGAGGAGAGAGAGAGAGAGAGAGAGAGAGAGAGAGGAGAGAGAGAGAGGAGAGAGAGAGAGGAGAGAGAGAGAGAGAGGAGAGAGAGAGAGAGGAGAGAGAGAGAGGGCAAGAGGAGAAAGAGAGAGGAGAGAGAGAGAGAGGGCAAGAGGAGAAAGAGAGAGAGAGGGCAAGAGGAGAAAGAGAGAGAGAGGGCAAGAGGAGAAAGAGAGGAGAGAGAGAGAGAGAGGGCAAGAGGAGAGAGAGAGAGAGAGAGAGAGAGAGAGAGAGAGAGAGAGAGGGCAAGAGGAGAGAGAGAGAGAGAGGGCAAGAGGAGAGAGAGAGAGAGAGAGAGAGAGAGAGCAAGAGGAGAGAGAGAGAGAGAGAGAGAGAGAGCAAGAGGAGAGAGAGAGAGCAAGAGAGGGCAAGAGGAGAAAGAGAGGAGAGAGCAAGAGGAGAGAGAGAGAGAGAGGGCAAGAGGAGAAAGAGAGGAGAGAGAGAGAGAGAGAGCGAGAGAGAGGGTGAGAGGAGAGGAGAGAGAGAGGAGAGAGAGGAGAGAGAGGAGAGAGAGGAGAGAGAGGAGAGAGAGGAGAGAGAGGAGAGGAGAGGAGGAGAGAGAGAGCAAGAGGAGAGAGGGCAAGAGGAGAGGGCAAGAGGAGAGGGCAAGAGGAGAGAGAGGGCAAGAGGAGAAAGAGAGAGGAGAGAGAGCGAGAGAGAGCGAGAGCAAGAGAGAGAGAGAGGAGAGAGTGAGCAGGCCATATTAGTATTCCTAACTCAGTCAGTATGCGTGGGCTACCAGCCTGCTGTCTCTTCACACTCCTGAAGTGTTACTGCCTCCTCTCCTGTTTCTCTCCTTTACAGTGGGAATTACATAACATAGTCCTTATATCATAATGTTCTCTGTCTGCACTGGTCTAAACCCTGTTCTCCCTCCAGTCTGCTGAACAATGGCCAGGCTTGTGTTCAGTAGACCCCAAACAGGAGATTGTGAAATAAAGTGAAACAGGGAGGTATCACTTGAACAACAAGATCACAGATTTACATTTTCTGTTGCAAAATGTTTTGCTACGATGTGCCAACTGAACACGATCCAATCTGAATGCCTATTTCTATAGCATCTACACTAGCCAGACCAAGCTAGATTATTCCACACTGAACCACCTTCTACTGGAAGTGTTTCCCCTTACTGTCACTTTGAGGCGGGCCACCACAATCCGCCCCAAGCAAAACACATCTCACCTGTCGTAGACTAACTTTCACCGGGTACACGATGTCCGACCCCTCCCTTCTAAAGTGCATGTGGGGCTTGTCCTTGATGACGAACACGATATCAGCAGGGATGGTATTGGGCGACTCGTCTCCTTCTCTGGGGAACGTGATCTTGGTCCCCTCCTTCCACCCTCTCTTAATCTCTATGGTGAGAATCTTATCCTCCGTCCTCATGGTCCGTCCGTCAGGGTTCATCCTCTTCCTGCTGATCTTCATCCTCTTGGTGCAACCATGAAACACTTCCTCCAGCGATACCCGCAGCTCGTGATGAACGGCCGGGTCCTGCTTCCTCCTCTGCTGCCCGCCCAGCCCCACGTGACGGTCCCGAGGGAACCCGTTGAGATTAAACGAGGTGAAGGAACCGAACGGGTCGTTGCCGTCCACCTCCATGTCCTCGTCGTCCCCGCCGCCTGGACCGCGTCCGTTGGCCTTACGGCCGAAGAACATCTCGAACGGGTTGGCGCCGCCGAAGAAGGTGGCGAAGGTAGCATGGGGGTCGCCGTGGAACGTGTAAGAGGTGAAGTTGCTGCCCTGTCCGTCTGGACCGTTGCCGGGGCCGCCACCTCCTTTGAGACCTGAGGGACAAAAGGAGGAACAAGGACACTGAAGGCATCAACAGTTCAGATAATATAGATGACAACCTACTATATACTGTACCAGACATAGGTCAAATATCCTTGAAATCTTTGAGCTGTACTTGAGTTTGCCCGGTATAATAAAATCAATTGAATACTCCCAAAAGTACAACCTCCTAAATCAAGTGCTCTGAAAGTATTGTGTATGTGATCTGTACAGTCACAGAATAACCATGTAGACTCTGTACCATACAGGGAAAGGGTTGTTCACAGAATAACCATGTAGACTCTGTACCATACAGGGAAAGGGTTGTTCACAGAATAACCATGTAGACTCTCTACCATACAGGGAAAGGGTTGTTCACAGAATAACCATGTAGACTCTGTACCATACAGGGAAAGGGTTGTTCACAGAATAACCATGTAGACTCTGTACCATACAGGGAAAGGGTTGTTCACAGAATAACCATGTAGACTCTGTACCATACAGGGAAAGGGTTGTTCACAGAATAACCATGTAGACTCTGTACCATACAGGGAAAGGGTTGTTCACAGAATAACCATGTAGACTCTGTACCATACAGGGAAAGGGTTGTTCACAGAATAACCATGTAGACTCTGTACCATACAGGGAAAGGGTTGTTCACAGAATAACCATGTAGACTCTGTACCATACAGGGAAAGGGTTGTTCACAGAATAACCATGCAGACTCTGTACCATACAGGGAAAGGGTTGCTCACAGAATAACCATGTAGACTCTGTACCATACAGGGAAAGGGTTGCTCACAGAATAACCATGTAGACTCTGTACCATACAGGGAAAGGGTTGCAATCCTACATTGATGCTGGTCTAATATAAACAGTAAGTTCATGAGTCCAATAGCCCTCAATGTCAAGACATCGGTCATATGGGGCAGGTCAGTGGATTCCTCCCACCCATGGCAAATCTGCTCTTTCCCCATCTGCTATTTGAAAGGGTCATGATGCCTTCAGCTAGTAACATTATCGATATTGACATGTTCAATATCAATTCATGTAATTGATAGTAGCCTAAAAATAATACAATCTGACGTTTCCTGTATTTCTGACCAATCAACAGCCATGTCTACATGTTATGCGCAGACCGATATGCCACCCTGACAACAGGGTGGTTATTCTGCGTCTGCTTATTGGCTTTCTTATTATCATAAATGGTATGAATAAATAATGAGTGAAATGCTGTGTGGTCTCTTCTAACCAGTGTGGTTAAAATATCGGTGTGTATGACTTGTATAATGGCCAATTATATTACAACACGTTCTGTTGTTTACTAAATAATGGACTGGATGAAATGACAAGGAATTAATAAACATCCGAATGTGTCCTATCTTCTTACCTTCTTCTCCATACTGATCATATATCTCCCTTTTCTTCGGATCACTGAGGACTTCATATGCCTCGGCGATCTCCTTAAATTTCTCCTCGGCGTTGGCCGCTTTGTTTTTGTCCGGGTGCCATTTCAGAGCCTGTTTTCTGTACGCCTTTTTAATGTCCTCGTCAGCCGCTCCTTTCACTATCCCCAGGATTTTATAATAGTCTTTCCCCATAGTTCCCCCGAAGCGGCCCCTCGCAGTAGCCAAAGAGAAGCTGCCGCTGTTCTACGGAAGCTGCCTGTTAGTTTGATGGGGCAATATATCCAGGAGAGGAGAGACAAGAGACAAACCCCTCTGAGGAAGTTGATATGGCGAACAAGAGAAAGAAAAACCCTGAACCGCTTCTCTCTGCCTCTCTAAACAACAATAACCAGTAGATAGACACGGAGACAGAGGAGGTTGAATCGTGAGAAGCTAGAGAACGGGATGTGATGTAGCGATGTTTAGAGTGGTTACTCAGCGCTGTGGATCCTGGGTTATTTATCCATCACCCTCCCCCGTTAGACTCCCTTTAAATAGCTGTGGCTCCCTCTCCTGCGTCCGACCCACCGGCGGCGTTGCTCGCTGTCATCCAGGGGCTCTTCATAGATGCTAAATGCTGCTGAAGCACGTCATTTCCCATATTCGGCAAAGATTCCGGTTTTTATTTGATTATCTCTGTTTAAACACCCATCCACATGGAATTGACATCTCAACTTGAGTGAAAAGAAAATGGTAGCCTACAAAAACAATCATTACACTGTAACAGCCTTGACAGGTTATTATAGGTCCTGTGATAAAGGGCTGGTGTTTGGTAAGAGGAGGACTATTTGAATTGAGAAATAGCCTAAATTTGGTGCCTTACTGTTCAAATGATCAGCTACGGCGAGGAGGGGGTCCATAACCAGAGGACAGGCCTCCTGTCAAGGCTTATAGACCTCTGACCCGTACCTACTGAGACAGACACTAACCTCTGACCCGTACCTACTGAGACAGACACTAACCTCTGACCTGTACCTACTGAGACAGACACTAACCTCTGACCTGTACCTACTGAGACAGACACTAACCTCTGACCCGTACCTACTGAGACAGACACTAACCTCTGACCTGTACCTACTGAGACAGACACTAACCTCTGACCCGTACCTACTGAGACAGACACTAACCTCTGACATGTAGCTAATGAGACAGACATTAATCTCTGACCTGTACCTACTGAGACAGACACTAACCTCTGACCTGTACCTACTGAGACAGACACTAACCTCTGACCTGTACCTACTGAGACAGACACTAACCTCTGACCTGTACCTACTGAGACAGACACTAACCTCTGACCTGTAGGCCTCCTGAGATAGACACTAACCTCTGACCTGTACCTACTGAGACTGACACTAACCTCTGACCCGTAGGCCTCCTGTCCAGGCTTATAGACAACACTTGAGACAGACACAGGCTTGCTGGGGCTCTCTCATGCCGTCCCTGGGGGGGGTGCGTCACCTGAGTGGGTTGATTCACTGTTGTGGTCATCCTGTCTGGGTTGGCGCCCCCCCCCCTTGGGTTGTGCCGTGGCGGAGATCTTTGTGGGCTATACTCAGCCTTGTCTCAGGATGGTAAGTTGGTGGTTGAAGATATCCCTCTAGTGGTGTGGGGGCTGTGCTTTGGCAAAGTGGGTGGGGTTATATCCTTCCTGTTTGGCCCTGTCCGGGGGTGTCCTCGGATGGGGCCACAGTGTCTCCTGACCCCTCCTGTCTCAGCCTCCAGTATTTATGCTGCAGTAGTTTATGTGTCGGGGGGCTGGGGTCAGTTTGTTATATCTGGAGTACTTCTCCTGTCCTATTCGGTGTCCTGTGTGAATCTAAGTGTGCGTTCTCTAATTCTCTCCTTCTCTCTTTCTTTCTCTCTCTCGGAGGAGCTGAGCCCTAGGACCATGCCCCAGGACTACCTGACATGATGACTCCTTGCTGTCCCCAGTCCACCTGGCCATGCTGCTGTTCCAGTTTCAACTGACCTGAGCCCTAGGACCATGCCCCAGGACTACCTGACATGAAGACTCCTTGCTGTCCCCAGTCTACCTGGCCATGCTGCTGCTCCAGTTTCAACTTCCACCTGTCTGTGCTGCTGCTCTAGTTTCAACTGTTCTGCCTTATTATTATTCGACCATGCTGGTCATTTATGAACATTGAACGTCTTGACCATGTTCTGTTATAATCTCCACCCGGCACAGCCAGAAGAGGACTGGCCACCCCACATAGCCTGGTTCCTCTCTAGGTTTCTTCCTAGGCATTGGCCTTTCTAGGGAGTTTTTCCTAGCCACCGTGCTTCTACACCTGCATTGCTTGCTGTTTGGGGTTTTAGGCTGGGTTTCTGTACAGCACTTTGAGATATCAGCTGATGTACGAAGGGCTATATAAATAAATTTGATTTGATTTGATTTGACACTAACCTCTGGCCCATAGGCCCACTAACCCTAAACCCTAACCCACACTGACTCACAGACTGTCCTTAAAAATGATAAACTTGGATTAGCTAACACAACTTGCCATTGGAACACAGGAGTGATGGTTGCTGATATTGGGCCTCTGTACGCCTATGTAGATATTCCATAAAAAAATCAGTAATTTCCAGCTACAATTGTCATTTACAACATTAACAATGTCTACACTGTATTTCTGATCAATTTGATGTTATTTTAATGGACAAAAAAGTAGCTTTTCTTTCAAAAGCAAGGACATTTCTAAGTGACCCCAAACTTTTGAACGGCAGTGTATATACTGTATTATATTCTACTGTATCTTAGTCTATGCCTCTCTGACATTGCTCATCCAAATATTTATATATACTCAATTCCATTCTTTTACTTTAGATTTGTGTGTATTGTTAGATTGTTGGATGACAGTGCAGCATTTGGTGTGTGCCAGGTGCAGAGAGAGGCTCAGAGAGGTTCACAGATATGAAATCGGTTATGATGTATCATATGCAGAGGCGGTAAGACCGGTTGTTGGCGCGACAGTGTAGGAATGATGGGAGCTTTACACGGATGTTCCTGTATGAAGTGGACCTACTGTCAGGGCTGGTGTTTTTTCTGGTCCTGGTATGGTTTTCGAGGCCTGTTCAGAAATCTTCAAGCTCAAGAACGTGAAGTGTCAAAGGAAACTTTGATAATGAAGTTGATAAGTTGACTTCATAGCATTTATTGGTAAGGTTATCAATATGACTTGTGGAGAGGTTTGTTGTGGAGACAACAAAAGATATTGGAGGTAGCGTTTTGGGGGGGAGAGGGTGTGGTAGAAGTTAGTAGGGATTTATTTTATTCATTTTGTTGTTTCGAATTGTGTGGATCATGATTTAATCGTACATTCCAGCACAGTAGGTGGCGGCATGCACTTTAAACGTTTGTTTGCGGACCGCCATGATATCATCAAAGATGTTCTACTGTGATATCATAGTAGCAGCAAGCACAATAATTCCGCCTTCTTCTTTGATGGACGCATGACAGAGCCATTTCGCGAGATTTGTGTGACCTTTTCTGCTGTGTCGCAGCACGCACAGCGACAGCAAATATTACTCAACCAAGACCACAGCCACAGTCGTTTCCAACCAGGAATAAATAAGTCAGAGTGGGCAGAACAAGCAAGTGGGTGGGCAGAGCCAAGCATATGTTAGCGAGATCCTATTGGCGCGTTCTAGCATTGATCTGCATATTTCCGCTAGGTAACACCTCCTCTGTGCAGTGCGCATGTGCATTAACTCTATTCGCCTTTGTACTCCTTCTGAACAACGATATTTTTTAAAACCTTTGCAAAGGGTAAAGTCTACAAAATGTAATACATTCTGTTCATAACATATTGTAGTTTTGAGAACAGAGTGCTGTATTGAAATCAAATGTTTAATCGATGAGAAAATGTGCAGAATATCGGACAAAATCAATCTCGTTCTGTCTTCTGCCACAGCCGGCCAGTGGGCTTCCTCTCACTACCATATTTGGGTGTGGAAACGCCATAGCGGATGCTTCAGTTTTATACATCCGGTGAAATCTGTATCCTTGTTCTATCTGTGTGGTCAGGATCATTTCCGATGAGAACGGCCATTTTCTCTCTCTCTCCGGATTTGTTCATTTGCAACAGATATGGCCGACTATTCAAACGTGGCTCCGCCGTCGGGAAATGGCGCAGGAATGAACGACGCTTTTAAAGACGCACTTCAGCGAGCTAGACAGGTAAAGATAAATAATTTGATATGGTTTTGTTGAAGCACGTCGAAATTGAAAACTCGTCAAAAGCAAATCAACTTTAGGCCTTAAACCTCCAACTTGCCAACGAGACGATTTTGCGGCCTTCGGGAAGATGCCTGTTGAATAAAGCTAAATAAATGTAGTTAAGTCTAGCTAATTAATCGGGTATTGCTACGCTAATTTAGCTATCTGTTTCAATGTGATGACGTTCGTCTGTGAATTGATCCACTAACTTACCGACTGTACAATGTTGATATCATTTTCTATAAGGGGGCTGTAAATCTAACAAAACTCTAAACTAAGTTAGCTCTCTACGAAAACCATATTACCTCAACAAAGTCCCTAATTGTATTGTTATTGAAAATGCTGTTGAATTCTGTGGAGTGTGATTGTGTGAAATGAATCAGAAAACGCACCCCCCCACCCCACATGCCCTCTTAACTCTGCGGAGTTAGTTTATGCAGTATATGTACGTTTTCGCTAACCAAATTGAAAACGCATTGAGAAAATAGTTAACGAAATAAGTTGTGGTGTTTGTCGAGGAGCCTAGTTCAACGTTATGATTCCGCTGGAACTGAGTGTTTTGTGTGTTTCAGATTGCGGCAAAGATTGGGGGGGACGGCGTACCCCCCGCGGCGCCCTCAGGCAGTGAGTTTGGCTATGGAGGCCAGAAGCGACCCCTTGAAGATGCCGGTGAGTACGGTAGGCTACCCCCCATTTCATACCTCCATTTCTTTATTGATCCATTATTTTGCCTGTCTGATTGTGCTTTTGCCTACTCTATTATCAAGACAGTACGTGTGTTAAAATAAACACAACACATGGTTCAGTACCTATTGCTGTTTTGGGGTATTTTGCTACAGAGGGAATATTTTGTTTAAGAAAAATGTTAGTTATACCTTTTCCATATATGAGTATATGCTTGATGAGAACACTATTCCTGAAAGACATAAACAATGTATGAATGTCTTAAATCACGCACAAGGGTCTCTGCGAACATGACAGCATCATGAAACGTGACAAGTAACCAAACCACTAATATACCGATAGACATGGATTGTCTCAGAAATATGTGTAACAGTATAACTTTAGACCGTCCCCTCGCCCATACCCGGGTGCGAACCAGGGACCCTCTGCACACAGACAACAGTCACCCTCGAAGCATCGTTACTCATCGCTCTACAAAAGCCACGGCCCTTGCAGAGCAAAGGGGAACCACTACTTCTAGGTCTGAGAGCAAGTGACGTCACCGATTGAAACGCTATTTAGCGCTCACTGCTAACTAAGCTAGCCGTTTCACATCCGTTACACATGATGACGCTATTTAGTGCGCCCCGCCGCTAACTAAGCTAGCCGTTTCACATCCGTTACACATGATGACGCTATTTAGCGAGCACCGCCGCTAACTAAGCTAGCCGTTTCACATCCGTTACATATGCATAGTTTATCTTTAAAGGAGAAATCAAATCATTCTATTGGTCACATTCCCATATTTAGCTGTTATTGTGGGTGAAGCGAAATGCTTGTGTTCCTAGCTCAAACTGTGCAGTAATATCTAACAATTCACACCAATTCACAAATCCATGTCTGTTTATAGTGGGCAGCAGCCTATAAGGTGCAGAGTTGAGTCACTGGGTGATGACCACTTAACAGCCTGAAGGCCTTGAGATAGAAAGTGTTTTTCACTCTCTCCCAGCTTTTATTCACCTGTACTGACCTCAACTTCTGGATGGTAGCGGGGTGAACAGGCAGTGGCTCGGGTGGTTGTTGTCCTTGATGATCTTTTTGGCCTTCATGTGACGATCAACAGGGTGATATAGTCTGGTTAGTGACGATCAACAGGGTGATATAGTCTAGTTAAACCTGTCTAGGACCGGGGTTCCGCTAGCGGAACCAGCGTGTGAGACTCTGCCAGACCACTGACTCAAAGAGCTCTCATCCGGCCCCCCCCCCCTTCACAGTAGAAGCCTGAAACAACGTTCTGAAGATGGTTGACCTCTAGTGGAAGCCTTAGGAAGTGCAACATGACCCATATCCCACTGTGTATTCGATAGGGGCGGAGTAAAAAAACTAAAACAAACCTCAGATTTCCTACTTCCTGTTTGGATTTTCAGGTTTTTGACGGCCATATGAGTTTTGTTATACTCTCAAACAGTTTTAGAAACTTCAGAGTGTTTTCTATCCAATACTAATAATAATATGCATATATTAGCATCTGGGACATAGTAGGAGGCAGTACCCTCTGACTTTGATTTCATTTAATTAAAAAAAACTTTTATTCAGTGCTGTTAAGACTTGCCACAAAATGCCTGACTTGTTTTAGTTCTATATTCCTTTAAAGGCAGGATAAAAATCCCTGATCGTGTATTCAGAGATGCCCCATTTTGTTTCTACAGAAATTCTGTTTTAATTCTGTGGCTTGAAAGCTTTGCATTTCGCAGGGGGATTGTCACCTAGGTCATAAACCGGGAACCTTTGCCTTTGTCCTTAAAAAATAAATATATATATTCAGTAGTTACGAAGTTGTTTCTAGAAAATACTATGTCTGTACCATGTCGCACAGGAAGTGATGTCAAAAGGCCATTTTTCTTTCCAGAAGTATGAGCCCCCTCCCCAACTCTGCACACCCATGACAGGGCTTTAACTCTGTCTTCATCTCAATAACGACAGTCTCCTCTTCTCCTTATAGACCAACCAGAGACCAAGAAGGTGGCACCTAATGACTGTGAGTATCTGCTAGGCCAGGGACCTCGCAGCACAATGTTATCACCGTACTTAGGTGCCCGATATGACATTTTATTCCCGATTCTCACAATTCTATATGTATTGCGGTTCGATGTTCCAGACGTCTTGTTCACCATGCAGGGGGGGATAAGGGGGCGATGGGAGAAAACGAACTTTGACCTTGGAACTAAAATGTCTGAAAACAAATTGACTTCCTATTTATATAAATCAAGGAAAAATAAAAATATTTCTGGTGCAGCAAACTGGCGACAAAATGATAGAATATATCGTCAATAATAATATCCTGTTGAGTGACCATCGATTGTTGTCCCTCATCTCTAGCTCGCTGTTAAAGGACAGGTGTAGGTTGTCCTGTCTAGACTAACCATTTAAGTGTTTTTAGTGATTCATCCTGTGGTAGCAGGATTACAAGATTCTGTTATATTTATGCTCCAAATGGTTGTTTTTAATTAATAGAGTGAGGTTCTTAGGACCTCCCTCTCTTTCTGAGTTAGCTGAGGGGCCTGGGCTAGCAACTGATTTTTAAGGGATGATTCCATAGATCAGATGTGGGTGTCACTGAGAGGGAGAGCCTGGAGCAACAGAACAAAGGCCCCAGTATTCCTGATTATCCTAGCATCTAGGAGACAACACCAGATGACCTGAGGATGAACCCGAGGTGGCTTATGGTGCCCCTTAATGTATTTGGGGTCGGGGGTTGAATCAGCTGAGACATTTTTTATATCGGGTATATGTGGAACAGCATGGTCTGTGAAGGGTAGGCTCTCGTGCCGACTTGTTTCATTATTGCAATAATGAATGGATATTGAATAAGGATGATTGATTGAAGAAATGACCTTCTCTCTTATTTGAATAGAATATTCCACCACAAGTCTCCCTATTCTTCTCAATGTGTTGCATGGCAGCAATTAACGTTGGGTGGGTCTTTCAGAGAGTACCTTGTAACTTGCCAACGTTGTGCCGTAAGGTGAAAGGCTTTAGTCTAAAGTACTGTATGTGTAGTCGTGATGTGGGGGGGGGGAGATTTGATATTTTAAATATCACAATTATTTTGTGAGAATACTACATTGGTTCTTTGACTCGAAGTATCGATTTAGAAAAAAAAATTGGTAGGTAGCGTCAGCTCGTGCTAGTCGTCTGTACCTGCGCCAAAAGGCCTGCATTTTTCGTGAGTCTTCTTGGGTATGACGCTACAAGCTTGGCACACTTGTATTTGGGGAGTTTCTCCCGTTCTTCTCTGCAGATCCTCTCAAGCTCTGTCAGGTTGGATGGGGAACGACTATGCAATATGTTCGGAACATCAAATTACAATAAAATCTCAGTATGTAATCGCATTACATAACGTATCGGCACCTAAGTATAATAGCTAATATCTTGTTGTGAGGTACCGGGTCATTCCCAGCCCTACTATATAGCGACTAGGGTTCCTGTTGGTACACCTGGACAGGGTCCTGTTTTCAGCTTAGCTTCCTGTTCTACTTCAGTTCTGGTTATTTTACCAATAGGGTCTTTCTTCGTCGGTGCTCCCCCTTCTGATGTTTGTCTTTGGTTTCCTCGTTGCAGCGTTCTCAACAGCGATGGGGATGGGAGGAATGGGAGGTGGAGGAATGGGAGGTGGTGGACCACGATCGTCATCAGAGGAGTTCAAGGTTCCTGACGGAATGGTTGGATTCAGTAAGTACCAACTCTCGCATGAGTTTTTATGCCCAACCCCTACCCATGCTCCATATGTTTAGTCCCCATACCTTGGCCCGATTTGCTTCTGCCAAATGTTAGTCCCGAAACCTGAAATACTGGAATTTCCTTCCATTCGTAACTCTAGTAGCTGCTCTTCTGTCATTTGCTCCCAGCTCGACTCTGGGTCTGAGTATCCATAGCAACGGTTCCGGTTGGGCCTGCTCTGCTCAATGACACGACTCAAGAGCGTTTGGCTCTTAGCTACTTTTCCTCAGTTTCCTCAGAACTCCCGACAACTCGAGGAACACTTTTTTAAATTTAATTGTTTTTTCTTCCTGTGAAATAATCTTGGTTTTATGTTTTGACCTACCTGCCCCCTAATGTAATTTACTATCAGGGGCCTGCTGGCTAGCGGAGCTTTACCCCCCCCCACACACAAACACACACACACACACACACCGTGCAGATGGACGTTGGGGGGTTGATTGACAAATCTTCTCTGACCCCAGTTATTGGAAGAGGAGGAGAACAGATATCCCGCATGCAACAGGAAGCAGGCTGCAAAATCCAGATCGCCCCCGGTAAGGTTTCCTCCAGACTACTGATCTCATGTCCGGTAAGGTTTCCTCCAGACTACTGATCTCATGTCCGGTAAGGTTTCCTCCAGACTACTGATCTCATGTCCGGTAAGGTTTCCTCCAGACTACTGATCTCATGTCCGGTAAGGTTTCCTCCAGACTACTGATCTCATGTCCGGTAAGGTTTCCTCCAGACTACTGATCTCATGTCCGGTAAGGTTTCCTCCAGACTACTGATCTCATGTCCGGTAAGGTTTCCTCCAGACTACTGATCTCATGTCCGGTAAGGTTTCCTCCAGACTACTGATCTCATGTCCGGTAAGGTTTCCTCCAGACTACTGATCTCATGTCCGGTAAGGTTTCCTCCAGACTACTGATCTCATGTCCTGTAATAATGTATCCCGATTAGCGGGCACTTCTCCATATAACCTTGTCTTGTTTGTTGCACAGACCTGCAACTAAGGCCCAGAGTGTTTCCGGGTCATGAGACTCGTGACCCCTTGTCATAATGGGTTCATTACACTGTCCTCTTGATCTCTCTGTGTTGTAGACAGTGGAGGAATGCCTGATAGGTCGGTGACACTGACTGGATCCCCAGACTCCATACTGTACGTATAGTTCGCCCCGCCCCCCTGTTCTCTGTGGTGACATTACATTAGTTGATATTTCCGCTGCCATAGTTGTGTCCCTCGTCAGACACCGTAGCTGACTGTCCCTGATGTGTTACCGGGCTGTGTCTTTGTAGTAGGGCCCATAGTCCCACTGTCCATGCCGATGTTTTGTCTCCAACCAGAGCTGCCAAGAGGCTGCTGACGGAGATCGTTGATAAGGGTCGTCCTTCTCCAGCCTTCCACCACAATGACGCCGGTGGCCCCGGTATGTCTGTCCAGGAGATGCTGGTCCCTGCCTCCAAGGCTGGCCTGGTCATCGGGAAGGGAGGAGAGACCATCAAACAGCTGCAGGAGAGGGCCGGGGTCAAGATGGTGATGATTCAGGAAGGGCCTCAGAACACAGGAGCAGACAAACCTCTACGCATCTCTGGGGAACCTTTTAAAGTCCAGGTTAGTGGTGCAGAGAGGACTGGTGTTAGTGGCGCAGGGGGGACTGGTGTTAGTGGCGCAGGGGGGACTGGTGTTAGTGGCGCGGGGGGGACTGGTGTTAGTGGCGCGGGGGGGGACTGGTGTTAGTGGCGCGGGGGGGACTGGTGTTAGTGGCGCGGGGGGGACTGGTGTTAGTGGCGCGGGGGGGACTGGTGTTAGTGGCGCAGGGGGGACTGGTGTTAGTGGCGCAGGGGGGACTGGTGTTAGTGGCGCAGGGGGGACTGGTGTTAGTGGCGCAGGGGGGGACTGGTGTTAGTGGCGCAGGGGGGACTGGTGTTAGTGGCGCAGGGGGGGACTGGTGTTAGTGGCGCAGGGGGGACTGGTGTTAGTGGCGCAGGGGGGACTGGTGTTAGTGGCGCAGGGGGGACTGGTGTTAGTGGCGCAGGGGGGACTGGTGTTAGTGGCGCAGGGGGGGACTGGTGTTAGTGGCGCAGGGGGGACTGGTGTTAGTGGCGCAGGGGGGACTGGTGTTAGTGGCGCAGGGGGGACTGGTGTTAGTGGCGCAGGGGGGACTGGTGTTAGTGGCGCAGGGGGGACTGGCGTTAGTGGCGCAGGGGGGACTGGCGTTAGTGGCGCAGGGGGGGCTGGCGTTAGTGGCGCAGGGGGGGGGGGACTGGCGTTAGTGGCGCAGAAAGTGTAAATAGTTTGTTAGGAGCCTGGCATGTGCCTCTATACCTGTTGGTTAGGAGCCTGGCATGTGCCTCTATACCTGTTGGTTAGGAGCCTGGCATGTGCTTGATTGGCTGCGTTTACACCAGCAGCTCAATTCTAATCTTTTCCCACTAATTAGGAGAAGGTGTTGGGCTGCCAGTGCTGTCCCCTGAACAAGGTACCCGTGTTCTGTCATGCTGACTGGTCTTGTCTCTGGTCCTCAGCAAGCCAAGGACATGGTGATGGAGCTGATCAGAGAGCAGGGCTTCAGGGAGCAGAGAGGAGAGTATGGCTCCAGGATGGGAGGAGGAGGAGGAGGAGGCGGCGGTGGAGGAGGAGGAGGAGAGGGCCTAGATGTAAGTGTACAGTAACTCCCACACTACACTTGTCTTTTCTGCGACTCAACCAGCAGCACGGCAGATATTGAGCTTGCAGCGTCTCGACATCATTCCGTATGAAGGTCAGTTGGTAAAGATCGGACCTGCCGTCTGGGATGGGAGGAGACTGTGATGGGAGGAGACTGGGATGGGAGGAGACTGGGATGGGAGGAGACTGGGATGGCTTTATTTTGAACGTGTAGGTTTATCTGAAGGCATTGGAGTTGACTTCTAACCAGTTTCCCATTAGCGATTAAAATTAGACTTACGAGTGTTTGTTTCTTTAACGACGCCTCTTTCCGACAACGGCCAAAGATGTAACGTGTGTTTTCCCAGAACACCACACTGAGAGAAGGTTCACTAAGGTTGTTGAGGCGTGGTGTTGATACTGATAGGATGGAAAGAAAGGGAGCTCTCAGATCAGCTTTCTCCATTCAAATCTGACCTTTAACATTAGAATTATTTCACCAAACTGACAATGGATCAGCTTTTTCTAATGCTTAGCCAATAAAAATACACAATCCCTGATTTGGCACATCATTGTGTTCATGTTAGGATACACATCATGAGACTAATTACAGACGGTAGCTGACAAGTAGCAAAATAGAACTCAATCGAATGAACATGAAATCTATTTCAATATGATCTGTGTGTTTTATTGTGGTCATCTCATTTTTTATTTTTTATTTGAAGCATATCTTTTGTAATGTCTTTGTATCTGTTGCCAAGACAATGGCTCCTTTGTTCTGCTGTTGCCGCTGGTCACAGACCGGATCCCACGGTCCAGCTGTGTTTCAGCCATCTGTTATGTATAAAGCGACACGAGCTGCTGAAAGCATCTAACGAGGCACTTGGTGGTTCTAGAGTGGTCTGATGCAGGAGTTGGATTCCCGAGTTTAAAAAAAAAAGTGAGACGTTAACCGGGGTTTTTAGTGCGACGTTAACCGGGGTTTTTAGTGCGACGTTAACCGGGGTTTTTAGTGCGGCGTTAACCGGGGTTTTTAGTGCGGCGTTAACCGGGGTTTTTAGTGCGGCGTTAACCGGGGTTTTTAGTGCGGCGTTAACCGGGGTTTTTAGTGCGGCGTTAACCGGGGTTTTTAGTGCGG
Organism: Oncorhynchus kisutch; assembly: GCF_002021735.2. NCBI lineage: Eukaryota > Metazoa > Chordata > Actinopteri > Salmoniformes > Salmonidae > Oncorhynchus > Oncorhynchus kisutch. The sequence continues at coordinate 42,484,188 of NC_034200.2, read as the reverse complement.
CGTTAACCGGGGTTTTTAGTGCGACGGTAACCGGGGTTTTTAGTGCGGCGGTAACTGGGGTTTTTGGTGCCGCGGCAACCGGGGTTTTTGGTGCCGCGGCAACCGGGGTTTTTGGTGCCGCGGCAACCGGGGTTTTTGGTGCCGCGGCAACCGGGGTTTTTGGTGCCGCGGCAACCGGGGTTTTTGGTGCCGCGGCAACCGGGGTTTTTGGTGCCGCGGCAACCGGGGTTTTTGGTGCCGCGGCAACCGGGGTTTTTGGTGCCGCGGTAACCGGGGTTTTTGGTGCCGCGGTAACCGGGGTTTTTGGTGCCGCGGTAACCGGGGTTTTGGTAAACTGCTTTAATGATGCTCCGACAAAGTTTGAAACAATTAACTTAGCCTTTAGATGCTTTTCGGGAAACTGGGCCTGCCTGTCCTCCCTCCTCAGGTTCCTGTCCCCAGGTTTGAGTTGATTTCTAACCTGGCCTGTGTCCTCCATCCTCAGGATTGAGTTGACCTCTAACCTGGCCTGTGTCCTCCCTCCCTTAGGTTTGAGTTGACCTCTAACCGAGCCTGTATCCTCCCTCCCTTAGGTTCTTGTCCCCAGGTTTGAGTTGACCTCTGACCTGGCCTGTGTCCTCCCTCCTCAGGTTCCTGTCCCCAGGTTTGCGGTAGGAATTGTGATCGGGAGAAACGGAGAGATGATCAAGAAGATCCAGAGCGACACAGGAGTCAGGATCCAGTTCAAACCAGGTGAGACCTCACTGACTGACAGTCTGTGCTTGTAAAGTTGGTTCAGTCACGGGTCTCCAACCCTGTTCCTGGATCTACCGTCCTGTAGGTTTTACAGTCCAACCCTGTTCCTGGATCTACCGTCCTGTAGGTTTTACAGTCCAACCCTGTTCCTGGATCTACCGTACTGTAGGTTTTACAGTCCAACCCTGTTCCTGGAGATCTACCGTCCTGTAGGTTTTACAGTCCAACCCTGTTCCTGGAGATCTACCGTCCTGTAGGTTTTACAGTCCAACCTTGTTCCTGGAGATCTCCGTCCTGTAGGTTTTACAGTCCAACCTTGTTCCTGGAGATCTCCGTCCTGTAGGTTTTACAGTCCAACCCTGTTCCTGGAGATCTACCGTCCTGTAGGTTTTACAGTCCAACCTTGTTCCTGGAGATCTACCGTCCTGTAGGTTTTACAGTCCAACCTTGTTCCTGGAGATCTCCGTCCTGTAGGTTTTACAGTCCAACCCTGTTCCTGGAGATCTACCGTCCTGTAGGTTTTACAGTCCAACCTTGTTCCTGGAGATCTCCGTCCTGTAGGTTTTACAGTCCAACCCTGTTCCTGGAGATCTACCGTCCTGTAGGTTTTACAGTCCAACCTTGTTCCTGGAGATCTACCGTTCTGTAGGTTTTACAGTCCAACCTTGTTCCTGGAGATCTGCCGTCCTGTAGGTTTTACAGTCCAACCTTGTTCCTGGAGATCTCCGTCCTGTAGGTTTTACAGTCCAACCTTGTTCCTGGAGATCTCCGTCCTGTAGGTTTTACAGTCCAACCTTGTTCCTGGAGATCTCCGTCCTGTAGGTTTTACAGTCCAACCTTGTTCCTGGAGATCTCCGTCCTGTAGGTTTTACAGTCCAACCCTGTTCCTGGAGATCTACCTTCCTGTAGGTTTTACAGTCCAACCTTGTTCCTGGAGATCTACCGTCCTGTAGGTTTTACAGTCCAACCTTGTTCCTGGAGATCTCCGTCCTGTAGGTTTTACAGTCCAACCCTGTTCCTGGAGATCTACCGTCCTGTAGGTTTTACAGTCCAACCTTGTTCCTGGAGATCTCCGTCCTGTAGGTTTTACAGTCCAACCCTGTTCCTGGAGATCTACCGTCCTGTAGGTTTTACAGTCCAACCTTGTTCCTGGAGATCTACCGTCCTGTAGGTTTTACAGTCCAACCTTGTTCCTGGAGATCTACCGTCCTGTAGGTTTTACAGTCCAACCTTGTTCCTGGAGATCTACCGTCCTGTAGGTTTTACAGTCCAACCTTGTTCCTGGAGATCTACCGTCCTGTAGGTTTTACAGTCCAACCTTGTTCCTGGAGATCTACCGTCCTGTAGGTTTTACAGTCCAACCTTGTTCCTGGAGATCTACCGTCCTGTAGGTTTTACAGTCCAACCTTGTTCCTGGAGATCTACCGTCCTGTAGGTTTTACAGTCCAACCTTGTTCCTGGAGATCTACCGTCCTGTAGGTTTTACAGTCCAACCTTGTTCCTGGAGATCTACCGTCCTGTAGGTTTTACAGTCCAACCTTGTTCCTGGAGATCTACCGTCCTGTAGGTTTTACAGTCCAACCTTGTTCCTGGAGATCTCCGTCCTGTAGGTTTTACAGTCCAACCCTGTTCCTGGAGATCTACCGTCCTGTAGGTTTTACAGTCCAACCCTGTTCCTGGAGATCTACCGTCCTGTAGGTTTTACAGTCCAACCTTGTTCCTGGAGATCTACCGTCCTGTAGGTTTTACAGTCCAACCCTGTTCCTGGAGATCTACCGTCCTGTAGGTTTTACAGTCCAACCCTGTTCCTGGAGATCTACCGTCCTGTAGGTTTTACAGTCCAACCCTGTTCCTGGAGATCTCCGTCCTGTAGGTTTTACAGTCCAACCTTGTTCCTGGAGATCTCCGTCCTGTAGGTTTTTAGCGCCAATCCCAGTTGTAATTTACCTGACAACATGGTTGGACTGTAAAACCTACAGGACTGGAGATCTCCAGGAACATGGTTGGACTGGACCTACAGGACTGGAGATCTCCAGGAACAGGGTTGGACTGAACCTACAGGACTGGAGATCTCCAGGAACAGGGTTGGACTGGACCTACAGGACCGGAGATCTCCAGGGACAGGGTTGGACTGAACCTACAGGACTGGAGATCACCAGGAACAGGGTTGGACTGGACCTACAGGACCGGAGATCTCCAGGGACAGGGTTGGACTGGACCTACCGGCACCGAATGTGTCCTACAAGTATAGTATCGCGTGTGACAGCTGTGACCGTCCGTCGGCGTCCCCTGACGGTCGGTCCGTCGGCGTACTCAGCTGCACTGTGGGATCAGAATGCTACTTGGTATTGTTAGCTTGGCTTGGTATTTTGTCGTTAGTATTGACAACAACACTGTGAAAATAAGCACATTTCTGTGCTGTTTACAGATTGTCAGTGTGTTGCCGTGCAACAACTCAACCTTTTTTGACCCTCACCAGTTTGCATCCGTGTCCTTTGGCCTGACCTCTAACATGGTCAAGCCATCTAGGTGATATATTGTACTGACAACCCATCACAAGTTCTGCTGCTTTCATGAAGACAAACCGGTGATTTATTCGGACCCAGTTTCAATGTACAGTTAAGTGTCTCCCGAGAGGGAGACTTTACTGACAGTGCAGCTGACCAGGAGAAAGAGCCTGTCCTTAGTCTGACAATGGAAAGCACCAGAAACTAAACCCTTTACGGCTGCTGCTGCTAAGGGAAATGCTAACATCTCTTAATCTCCCTTCCTCTCTTCTCTCCCTTCCTCCCCTTCTCCAGATGACGGCACTACCCCGGAGAGGATAGCCCAGATCATAGGTCCTCCAGACCAGTCCCAGCATGCAGCAGAAATCATCACTGACCTTCTGAGGAGTGTCCAGCAGGGGGGGCCGGGTGGTCCTAATGGAGGGGGCAGGGGGAGAGGCAGGGGGGGTAACGGGGGTGGTAACTGGAACATGGGTCCTCCGGGAGGATTGCAGGAGTTCACCTTCACCGTCCCTACCATGAAGACTGGACTCATCATCGGCAAAGGTAGATGAACTTAGATTGAGCTAGAGACACCTATGGGCTTTATAGGACCCTGTTATACCTTCCTGTTATTCCTTCCTGTTTTACCTTCTTCCTGTTTTACCTTCTTCCTGTTATACCTTCTTCCTGCTATACCTTCTTCCTGCTATACCTTCTTCCTGTTTTACCTTCCTGTTTTACCACCTTCCTGTTCTACCTTCCTGTTTTACCACCTTCCTGTTTTTAAAGGTTGGAAGACTTAACAAAACAGATCTGATACTTTCATACACAAGGTAGAACACACACATGGCTGGTCAGTGAGCACAGGCCTCAGGGTTGTAGTCACTAAACATAGTCCTTAACTGGAGTAGTACAACATCGCCAAAAGCCGATGCAGTCTAGTCCGTTGTTAGATGCTTGTGAGGGCCGACGATGCACGTTTCACAGTAAATTGACCAACTTAGAGGAAAGATGGTTTGCTAGTTTAATCTCTTCTTCCTCGTGCCTGCTTCAGTGAGAATATTGTGACTAATATAGTTAATTGTGGGCAGCTGTGCCCCCTCCCAGCTCTCTCTGTAGTAGAGGGTCTGCCTCCACAGCTGCCCCAGAGCAAAGCAGAGGGTTTCTGTCCCGCCACCCAGAGAACCAGTGGAGGGTTCGTTCCCCTTCTCACACCCATCCCATGTCTAGGTCTCGATCTCCTTCTGGAATGGGATTTTTTTTTTTTCAGATTTAAAAAAATAAATTGAATCCTCCGTTCTTATAAATAATAGGAACTGAAACTACGTCCCCCTAGAAAACATCCAGGTTTTTATTACATTCCCATGTTGTCCTGATCATTTCTCTGTGGTAGGACAGTGTTTGTCCTGATCATTTCTCTGTGGTAGGACAGTGTTTGTCCTGATCATTTCTCTGTGGTAGGACAGTGTTTGTCCTGATCATTTCTCTGTGGTAGGACAGTGTTTGTCCTGATCATTTCTCTGTGGTAGGACAGTGTTTGTCCTGATCATTTCTCTGTGGTAGGACAGTGTTTGTCCTGATCATTTCTCTGTGGTAGGACAGTGTTTGTCCTGATCATTTCTCTGTGGTAGGACAGTGTTTGTCCTGATCATTTCTCTGTGGTAGGACAGTGTTTGTCCTGATCATTTCTCTGTGGTAGGACAGTGTTTGTCCTGATCATTTCTCTGTGGTAGGACAGTGTTTGTCCTGATCATTTCTCTGTGGTAGGACAGTGTTTGTCCTGATCATTTCTCTGTGGTAGGACAGTGTTTGTCCTGATCATTTCTCTGTGGTAGGACAGTGTTTGTCCTGATCATTTCTCTGTGGTAGGACAGTGTTTGTCCTGATCATTTCTCTGTGGTAGGACAGTGTTTGTCCTGATCATTTCTCTGTGGTAGGACAGTGTTTGTCCTGATCATTTCTCTGTGGTAGGACAGTGTTTGTCCTGATCATTTCTCTGTGGTAGGACAGTGTTTGTCCTGATCATTTCTCTGTGGTAGGACAGTGTTTGTCCTGATCATTTCTCTGTGGTAGGACAGTGTTTGTCCTGATCATTTCTCTGTGGTAGGACAGTGTTTGTCCTGATCATTTCTCTGTGGTAGGACAGTGTTTGTCCTGATCATTTCTCTGTGGTAGGACAGTGTTTGTCCTGATCATTTCTCTGTGGTAGGACAGTGTTTGTCCTGATCATTTCTCTGTGGTAGGACAGTGTTTGTCCTGATCATTTCTCTGTGGTAGGACAGTGTTTGTCCTGATCATTTCTCTGTGGTAGGACAGTGTTTGTCCTGATCATTTCTCTGTGGTAGGACAGTGTTTGTCCTGATCATTTCTCTGTGGTAGGACAGTGTTTGTCCTGATCATTTCTCTGTGGTAGGACAGTGTTTGTCCTGATCATTTCTCTGTGGTAGGACAGTGTTTGTCCTGATCATTTCTCTGTGGTAGGACAGTGTTTGTCCTGATCATTTCTCTGTGGTAGGACAGTGTTTGTCCTGATCATTTCTCTGTGGTAGGACAGTGTTTGTCCTGATCATTTCTCTGTGGTAGGACAGTGTTTGTCCTGATCATTTCTCTGTGGTAGGACAGTGTTTGTCCTGATCATTTCTCTGTGGTAGGACAGTGTTTGTCCTGATCATTTCTCTGTGGTAGGACAGTGTTTGTCCTGATCATTTCTCTGTGGTAGGACAGTGTTTGTCCTGATCATTTCTCTGTGGTAGGACAGTGTTTGTCCTGATCATTTCTCTGTGGTAGGACAGTGTTTGTCCTGATCATTTCTCTGTGGTAGGACAGTGTTTGTCCTGATCATTTCTCTGTGGTAGGACAGTGTTTGTCCTGATCATTTCTCTGTGGTAGGACAGTGTTTGTCCTGATCATTTCTCTGTGGTAGGACAGTGTTTGTCCTGATCATTTCTCTGTGGTAGGACAGTGTTTGTCCTGATCATTTCTCTGTGGTAGGACAGTGTTTGTCCTGATCATTTCTCTGTGGTAGGACAGTGTTTGTCCTGATCATTTCTCTGTGGTAGGACAGTGTTTGTCCTGATCATTTCTCTGTGGTAGGACAGTGTTTGTCCTGATCATTTCTCTGTGGTAGGACAGTGTTTGTCCTGATCATTTCTCTGTGGTAGGACAGTGTTTGTCCTGATCATTTCTCTGTGGTAGGACAGTGTTTGTCCTGATCATTTCTCTGTGGTAGGACAGTGTTTGTCCTGATCATTTCTCTGTGGTAGGACAGTGTTTGTCCTGATCAGTTCTCTGTGGTAGGACAGTGTTTGTCCTGATCAGTTCTCTGTGGTAGGACAGTGTTTGTCCTGATCAGTTCTCTGTGGTAGGACAGTGTTTGTCCTGATCAGTTCTCTGTGGTAGGACAGTGTTTGTCCTGATCAGTTCTCTGTGGTAGGACAGTGTTTGTCCTGATCAGTTCTCTGTGGTAGGACAGTGTTTGTCCTGATCAGTTCTCTGTGGTAGGACAGTGTTTGTCCTGATCAGTTCTCTGTGGTAGGACAGTGTTTGTCCTGATCAGTTCTCTGTGGTAGGACAGTGTTTGTCCTGATCAGTTCTCTGTGGTAGGACAGTGTTTGTCCTGATCAGTTCTCTGTGGTAGGACAGTGTTTGTCCTGATCAGTTCTCTGTGGTAGGACAGTGTTTGTCCTGATCATTTCTCTGTGGTAGGACAGTGTTTTATAGTAGGGTCCAAACCTCTTCCGTTCTCTGTCCCTCTCCAGGAGGAGAGACCATCAAGGGCATCAGTCAGCAGTCTGGAGCGCGTATTGAGCTCCAGAGAAATCCTCCCCCCAACTCCGACCCCAACATTAAGATGTTCACCGTCCGAGGATCTCATCAACAGATAGACTACGCACGGCAGCTGGTCGAGGAGAAGATCGGGGTGAGTGGTTTTCAGTGTCCGTGTGCCTGTAGTAGATATCCTACATATCAATGTGACGCTCAGTCACCGGGCGCTGGTGTAGAAGACTAGTTTAACTAGTAGAAGTGGCTGGTTAGTGAGCACTAAGCTTAGTTTAACTAGTAGAAGTGGCTGGTCAGTGAGCACTAAGCCTAGTTTAACTAGTAGTAGTGGCTGGTCAGTGAGCACTAAGCCTAGTTTAACTAGTAGAAGTGGCTGGTCAGTGAGCACTAAGCCTAGTTTAACTAGTAGAAGTGACTGGTCGGTAAGCAGTGAGCACTAAGCCTCTGTCTAGTTCTCTAGGTTCTAACTGGTATCTGTCTGGTTCGTTGACACGCCTGTCCTGTCCGCCTCTCCAGGGTCCAGTCAGTCCAATGGGTGGTCCTCACGGCCCACCAGGCCCCCACGGAGGTCCCTCTCCCCACGGGCCCCCCGGCCCACCTGGACCGCCTGCTCAAATGGGCCCCTACAACCCCGGCCCCTACAACCAGGGACCCCCTGGACCACAGTAAGAGCACTTCTGCCGGCGGCTTGCCTTTCTCCCTACATATCTCGGTTGATCTGAAGTTCATTTGAGATAATTGCCACATGATTCATTAACGATTAAATCAGAGGGAAAGTAATATTAAAAAAAAAATATAATAATAATCTAAACGAGTCTGACACAGGCCTGTATGGAGTTGTAATGGTTCTCTTCTTCTCTTAGTGGTCCTCCGGCTCCCTACCAGCCTCAGGGTTGGGGCAACGGCTTCCCCCATTGGCAGCAAGGACAGCCAGACCCTGGTGAGATTGTGTAGCCACCATCTGTTATGATGGTGCTGGTTTTGAGCACTTTGTGTCCGTTGGGTTTTTGTACAGTTCTGCTGTGTGAATACATGTACTGTTAAACAAACGGTCCTTTTTGCCTAGACAGTTGCTAGTGTGTGTTAGCCCTTAGCTCCTGTTGATTTGCCCCGTTTGTAGGTAAAGCAACCCAGGATGTATCTAATGTTTGTTTTGTTTGTAGGTAAAGCAACCCAGGATGTATCTAATGTTTGTTTTGTTTGTAGGTAAAGCAACCCAGGATGTATCTAATGTTTGTTTTGTTTGTAGGTAAGGCAACCCGGGATGTATCTAATGTTTGTTTTGTTTGTAGGTAAAGCAACCCGGGATGTATCTAATGTTTGTTTTGTTTGTAGGTAAAGCAACCCAGGATGTATCTAATGTTTGTTTTGTTTGTAGGTAAAGCAACCCAGGATGTATCTAATGTTTGTTTTGTTTGTAGGTAAAGCAACCCGGGATGTATCTAATGTTTGTTTTGTTTATAGGTAAAGCAACCCAGGATGTATCTAATGTTTGTTTTGTTTGTAGGTAAAGCAACCCAGGATGTATCTAATGTTTGTTTTGTTTATAGGTAAAGCAACCCGGGATGTATCTAATGTTTGTTTTGTTTGTAGGTAAAGCAACCCAGGATGTATCTAATGTTTGTTTTGTTTGTAGGTAAAGCAACCCAGGATGTATCTAATGTTTGTTTTGTTTATAGGTAAAGCTGCAGCTGATGCCAACGCGGCGGCCTGGGCAGCGTATTACTCCCAGTACCAGCAGCAACCCCAGGCCCCCATGACGCCCACCGGCGGAGCCCCCGGCAACCCACAGGCCAATGGGCAAGGTAGCTATCACCTCCTCCAATCTCAACCTCAGCCTGTGGTTTTCTGCTGGAATGTGTTCACTAGGAACCAAATGGGGAGGGACCAACCTCCAATTTGTCTCCTTTTCAACCTCGCGTATTGTCCGTGTCTCAAATCTGTCTGGCCTACGACTTACTAAAACGATGTACTGTGTACGAATCATGCTACGTGCAATTTAGAACCGTACTGTTGAAAGATATGCTGTTAGCAACATATATCAACATACCACTCGTTCAATTAATTTGTACCTTTAACCAGGCAAGTCAGTTAAGAACAAATTCTTATTTTCAATGAGGACTAGGAACAGTGGGTTAACTGCCTGTTCAGGGGCAGAACGACAGATTTGTACCTCGTCAGCTCGGGGGTTTGAACTTGAAACCTTTCGGTTACTAGTCCAACGCTCTAACCACTAGGCTACCCTGCCGCCCCATACCACTCGTTCATACTGAGAGGGCGTCACTGAATACGCAATCGCACTTGTTCCCAGACATTCATTCATTCTTTTTTTTGTAGAGGTTGTCCCCTATTCAAATGTTGTCGCACACACGTGGGTGTTGGAAGTCATCTGACAACGTAGCACCCATCTTGACTGCATCAAACCAAGAGAGCTAGCCAGTGAGGCTAATCGAGACTACAGTTAATAAATTACCTGTTGGCTCTTGTTGGTGTCGCCTGTCCTTCTCGTTTAACTTGTACTTCTGTCATTTTAATGCCGTCTTCCATTGACTAGATATCTCCTAATATCTTGCCTCGTGCCGGTTTGATGAGGCCCGAGAACAAGGCCAGCAGCAGCACAAATGATAACATTTCTCTCGCCAAGGAAGCCCGATGTCTTCCATCTGTAGTCCACATTGTGGACTAAGTATGCTTATTTTGTTTCTTGTTTAGTGGAAAACCTGGTGAATTAAAACGATAAGTATGTAGCCATTTGTCGTAGCATGAACATAAATCAATGTTTTGCAGCTTGAGTTTGATCTTTCTAGTAGGACTAACCAGGGATCTGTGTGTACAGCTGTTGTGCTTTTGAAAGTCGTCAGTCCGTTTTCCACCTGAACCACCAGCTATGGTTGTGGTCCACTCACTGTTGTGTTTTTATAGCTGTTTAGACTGCTGTTTTGTCTACCCATCAGTCTTGCTTTCCACAGACAGGTCCAGGTTATACTGGGAATGCAGAAGAGCTTTATTTCAAGAGGAGACAACCAGCCGTATGGATTCGTTCGGGCCCATACCGATTTCTGTGGGTCAATGAACCTGTTTTTGTTGTCATTTCAGGTCAGCAACCACAGGACTACACTAAGGCCTGGGAAGAGTACTATAAGAAACAAGGTGAGAAATGACAAAATATCAGTTGAAACTTATGTTTATAATAGTTTAGTGAGGCCAGCTGTCATTGGTCATGTTGTGGGCAGCTGTGCCCCCACCCAGCTCTCTCTGTAGTAGAGGGTCTGCCTCCACAGCTGCCCCAGAGCAAAGCAGAGGGTTTCTGTCCCGCCACCCAGAGAACCAGTGGAGGGTTCGTTCCCCTTCTCACACTCACAATAAAATATAAATGCAACAATGTAAAAAATGATAGTTACAGTTCACGTAGGGAAAGGGTTAAATTAAAATAAATGATTCACTAATCTACGGGTTTCACATGACGGAGTTCAGACATGCCTCCGTTGGTCACAGATGCCTTAAAAAAATATATTTACAAAAAATAAGGTAGGGACTCGTATCAGAAAACCAGTCTGGTGTGACCACCTCGTGCGACACATCGCCTAGAGTTGATCAGGCATGTGGAAATGTTGTTCCACTCCTATTGTGAATCTTTAACAACAGCCCTGGTGGACAGTCAGCATGCCAATTGTACTAAGATCCATTGTGTTTGAAAACTGCACATTTTAGTGACCTTTTATTGTCCCCAGCACAAGGTGCACCTGTGTAATGATTGTGCTGTTTATATTTATTTTACCCCTTTATTACCCCAATTTTGTGGTATCCAATTGTTTAGTAGCTACTATCTTGTCTCATCGCTACAACTCCCGTACGGGCTCGGGAGAGACGAAGGTTGAAAGTCATGCGTCCTCCGATACACAACCCAACCAAGCCGCACTGCTTCTTAACACAGAAGCCAGCCGCACCAATGTGTCGGAGGAAACACCGTGCACCTGGCTACCTTGCGTGCACTGCGCCCGGCCCGCCACAGAAGTCGTTGGTGCGCGATGAGACAAGAATATCCCTACCTGCCAAACCCTCCCTAACCTGGACGACGGGCTAGGCGTGTCGCCCCACAGACCTCCCAGCTGCGACAGAGCCTGGGTGCTGTAGCGTGGTCCCCCCAGTAGCGTGGTCCCCCCCAGTAGCGTGGTCCCCCCCAGTAGCGTGGTCCCCCCCAGTAGCGTGGTCCCCCCCAGTAGCGTGGTCCCCCCCAGTAGCGTGGTCCCCCCCAGTAGCGTGGTCCCCCCCAGTAGCGTGGTCCCCCCCAGTAGCGTGGTCCCCCCCAGTAGCGTGGTCCCCCCCAGTAGCGTGGTCCCCCCCAGTAGCGTGGTCCCCCCAGTAGCGTGGTCCCCCCAGTAGCGTGGTCCCCCCAGTAGCGTGGTCCCCCCAGTAGCGTGGTCCCCCCAGTAGCGTGGTCCCCCCCAGTAGCGTGGTCCCCCCCAGTAGCGTGGTCCAGTTTGGTTGCCTTGGGTACAGATTATAATCCCAAAGTTTGTACATTTGCCTATTAGTCAGTTCTTATTGTTGCTGTTTTTAATCCTTATTGACGATGACCTTGTTGCTTAGGCAACATTAACCTTGTCATTTGTCCCCTTAAATCATATTGAAATTAGTGTTAATGCTGTTACCACCTCCCCAGGTCAAGCTGCCCCCCAGGCATCAGCAGCAGGCGGCCAGCCAGGCGGTCAGCCAGCCGGGCAGCCAGCCGGTCAGCCAGACTACAGTGCTGCCTGGGCAGAGTACTACCGTCAGCAGGCTGCTTACTACGGACAGGGAAGCCCACAGGCCATGGGAGCCCAGCCGCAAGCACCTCAGGTACACCCCCAATAAGACCAATACCGTCCACCTGTACCCCCCTTGCCCTGGTTCCCCCCCCCCCCCCCCCCCCCCGCTATTATCACAGCTTGTGCTGTGACTATGAACGACCGATTTTCTCCTACTGTGTTTTATAAAACGTCTGTGGCCCGCTTCCTTCCTCCTAGGTGTTCTAGGGAACAGGAGTCGTCGGCCCAGAAGAAACTAATGCTACTCTTACCTCCTTTTAAACAGGGTTAATATTATATACACAGTCCAGTCAAATGTTTTGATGCACCTACTCATCCACTCAGGGTTTAATTTTTTTTTTTTTTTACAATTTTCTACATTGTAGAATAACAGTAGAAGACATCAACTATGAAATATCACATATGGAATCATGTAGTAATCCATAAAATATATTTGAGATTCTTTAAACTAGTCACCCATTGCCTTTGACAGCTTTACACATTCTTGGCATTCTCTCAACCAGCTTCACCCGGAATGCTTTTCCAACAGTCTTGAAGTTCCCACATATGCTGAGCATTTTTTTGACTGCTTTTCCTTCACTCTGCGCTCCAGCTCATCCCAAACCATCTCAATTAGGTTGAGGTCAGGTGATTGTGGAGGCCAGGTCATCTGATGCATTCCATTACTCTCCTTCTTGGTCAAATAGCCCTTAAATAGTCTGGAGGTGGGTTGGGTCATTGTCCTGTTGAAAAACAAATTATAGTCCAATTAAGCGCAAACCAGATGGGATGGAGTATCGCTGCAGAATGCTGTGGTAGCCATGCTGGTTAAGTGTGCCTTGAATTCTAAATAAATTACAGACAGTGTCACCAGCAAAGCACCATTACACCACCACCTCCTCCTCCATGCTTCACGGTGGGAACCACACATGCGGACATCATCCGTTCACCTACTCTGCGTCTCACAAATACACAGCAGTTGGAACCAAAACTCTCAAATTTCATCAGACCAAAGGACAGATTTCCTAATGTCCAATGCTCGTGTTTCTTGGCCCAAGAAAGTCTCTTCTTATTGGTGTCCTTTAGAAGTGGTTTCTTTGCAGCAATTGGACCATGAAGGCCTGATTCACACAGTCTCCTCTGAACCGTTGATGTTGAGATGTGTCTGTTTCTTGAACTCTGTGAAGCATTTATTTGGGCTGCAATTTCTGAGGCTGGTAACTAATGAACTTATCCTCTGCAGCAGAGGTAACTCTGGGTCTTCCTTTCCTGTGGTGGTCGTCATGAGAGCCAGTTTCATTATAGCACTTGATGTTTTTGCGACTGCACTAGAAATGGACTTTCGTTTCCCTTTTCTTATTTGAGCTGTTTTTTTGCCATAATATGGACTTACACAACACAACAAACGCATAAAGACATTCCACAAATTAACTTTGAACAAGGAACACCTGTTGAAATGCATTCCAGGTGACTACCTCATGAAGCTGGTTGAGAGAATGCCAGGAGTGCAACGCTGTAAAGGCAAAGGGTGGCTACTTTGAAGAATCTGAAATATAAACTATATTTTGATTTTTAACACTTAAAAAAAACAACATTTATGTGTTGTTTCATAGTTTTGATGTCTTCTATTATTCTACAATGTAGAAAATAATAAAAAATAATGAGTAGGTGTGTCCAAACTTGTGACTGATACTGTCTATACAAATATGTGTGTGTGTGTGTATACATAGGTATCTGGAGAGAGAAGCTCTGTGTTCTGCTGTTAACATGGCCTGTATGTTCTATGTATTCTGCACAGGGCCAGTAATGTGAAGTGGACAAAAAGTTCATGCTACATTGTCGAAAAAAAACAAACAAAAAAAGCCCTTTTTTGTTAAATGTGTTGGATGGTGCAGATGACGTCTTGATGAAGATCTTAATATCCCCCCCTCTTGGTTGGTTGGTTTAAAAAAAAAAAATGTTTCACAATAGATGTGTTGGCCATGAAGTCACTCCGGAGACACGACACAAACCACCGTCCTATTTATCTCTTTTGTTTGTTGATTTTCTTGTAAATTAACGGTTTTTGTTTTTAGTGAGGTAATATGGTGATTTCTATTCTTCTGTCATGCTATGTGGTTAGAGCTCCTGTTATTATCTCTAGTCGTCTACCATGTGATATCAGCTCCATTTTTAAATAATATGCCTGTGTTTTGCAATAAACTAAAGTGAAACCTACTGTGTTGGTAAGTTGGGTCGGTAATAGATGTGACTAAATATGAACTCAACTTTAAAAAAATCATGTACATATATTCTTTGTTTTGACCGTAATGGAAACTTGGGGAAAAAAACTTTTTTTTAAACTAAATGCAGGGCCCTCACTTCTCTCTCTCTCTACTCTCGCTCTCCTTTGACTGTCAAAATGATTTTTTCTGACTGCCTGAAAGTTGTTGTCCTGTCTCTCTCCAACGGTCTACACATCTCCTGGTAACAGTACGGTGGCTTATTTAGATGTGAGTTCATTGTTCTGCCTGTCTTTGACTGGGGTCTGGTTTCGGTGTTCCCCAAGGTTCTGTTCTAGGACCAATTTTGAAATATTACCCAGTCTCCACTCTAGTTTATATTATTAGTCTTTGTTTTTCTGCCTGTACTGCTCTGCCTGTTCTGTATGACCAGGCAGATGTCTCCTTTATCCCATAATGTAGTACTGGTAGAGTTGGTGGCTTAACGTTCTGATCTACGTGTCTCATTACCTGCAGTGTTCTGGCATCTCTGTCAAACTGAACTGATGTAATCTGACTGTCTGCGGCCCAAATGTGTTACCCTATTCCAGTTATAATGCACTGGGCTCCCTATGGCTCTGGTCTAAAGTAGTGCACTATACTGTGAATAGGGTGCCATTTGGGGAGGGACTCAACCTGAACTAAGGTAACTATAAGGCTGCGTTTTACACATGCAGCCCATTTTTCAGATTATCGTTTCGTCTCACCAACTGGTATTTTGACCAATTTTGGATCAGCATTGAATCAAGATCTGATGTGATTGGTCCAAAGGCCAATTAGTGGACAAAATATTGGATTTGGGCTGCCTGTGTCAACACGGCCTTCGTGTGCTTTACTGTTTATATAATGAGTTACTTCCTCCCTCACACTCAAGCTTAGACAAGCGGTAAGCAAAGCAAGTATATATTACATTTTTTTTTTAAACAATCCAATATGTTCCTCAGAAAAAAATGTCTCACTGCAAAAAAATGTTGCGTTAGTGTATTTCTGTTCTGCTCCCTCTGTCTTCCAGGACAGGTAACTGGTCTGTTATGCTGCCTTTGAGACATGCCCTGCATTCAAACGTTTGTTCTCTCCCCCACCCCTCCCTCTAAAATGTGTACATTTGCTGGCATTTTCTAAACTCTTTTTTTGATACTATAAAAACAATGCAGAAGACGTGTATAAATTGACTACCCAATGCATTGTTCTGTTTAGTCAACATAAGAACGTAGGTTGTTTGTAGGGCCGAGGGTTTGGCTGGTCTGAGCGGTGCCAACAGTTTACCTCTTACTCTGTAAGTACAATACTGTGACTATATAACAACCCCTGTGACTGAGCACTACTGCCGTGACTATATAACAACCCTAGTGACTGAGCACTACTGCCGTGACTATATAACAACCCCTGTGACTGAGCACTACTGCCGTGACTATAACAACCCCTGTGACTGAGCACTACTGCCGTGACTATATAACAACCCTAGTGACTGAGCACTACTGCCGTGACTATATAACAACCCCTGTGACTGAGCACTACTGCCGTGACTATATAACAACCCTAGTGACTGAGCACTACTGCCGTGACTATATAACAACCCCTGTGACTGAGCACTACTGCCGTGACTATATAACAACCCCTGTGACTGAGCACTACTGCCGTGACTATATAACAACCCCTGTGACAGCACTACTGCTGTGACTATATAACAATGACTGGGCACTACTGTCGTGACTATATAACAACCCCAGTGACTGAGCACTACTGCCGTGACTATATAACAAACCCAGTGACTGAGCACTACTGCCGTGACTATATAACAAACCCTGTGACTGAGCACTACCATATAACAACCCCAGTGACTGAGCACTACTGCCGTGACTATATAACAAACCCAGTGACTGAGCACTACTGCCGTGACTATATAACAACCCCTGTGACTGAGCACTACTGCCGTGGCTATATAACAACCCCTGTGACTGAGCACTACTGCTGTGACTATATAACAATGACTGGGCACTACTGTCGTGACTATATAACAACCCCAGTGACTGAGCACTACTGCCGTGACTATATAACAACCCCAGTGACTGAGCACTACTGCTGTGACTATATAACAACCCCAGTGTCAATATATCACAAACCCTGTGACTGAGCACTACTGCCGTGACTATATAACAAACCCCAGTGACTGAGCACTACTGCCGTGACTATATAACAACCCCTGTGACTGAGCACTACTGCCGTGACTATATAACAACCCCTGTGACTGAGCACTACTGCCGTGACTATATAACAACCCCTGTGACTGAGCACTACTGCCGTGACTATATAACAACCCCTGTGACTGAGCACTACTGCCGTGACTATATAACAACCCCTGTGACTGAGCACTACTGCCGTGACTATATAACAACCCTAGTGACTGAGCACTACTGCCGTGACTATATAACAAACCCCAGTGACTGAGCACTACTGCTGTGACTATATAACAAACCCAGTTATTGTCTTGCTGTCGATTGTAATTATTTGACTGATAGCGAAACATACAAAACTGTGGTGTTTTTGTCAAATTGCAAATGTTTTCCTTAAGTACCGGGTAAGTATCAACTTCTGGTACAGAAAGTAAAGTACTCTGGAATTTCCTCCTTCCTGAACTAAACTTGCATTATTATTTTTTGGACTGTTTTTTTGTTTCCCCCTGCAATAACTCCCATGATGCATTTAGAGTATATTGAATTATAGCTTGTGTTCAATCGGGACTCTACGTAGGAACCTGTTCTATCACAATACCAGTCAGACTGTTCTGCTTGAACTCTGAACTCTGAAGTGTAAGCATCGTTTCCTGTCAGATTTTAGTACATGTACTATCGACAGACTGCTCTGTGCATTCATCATGTAGGAATGTAATCATTTATTGGTTATGTAAGAGGTTTTGCTTAGTCAGAATATAGAGATGGTAATTATTGATTCATTATTTGAAGAAGAGGAGAAGAGAAAAAGGAGCGATTTAAATGGCCCCCCAAAAAATGTAATTTTCTATTGGAAATGCATATTTTCTCTGAATTGTTCTCGTTTTTCCCATTCAGTAGCATGTCGACGTTGTTTCAATGCTGCTTATTGATGTCTCCTATCATCAGCATGTGGGTTATTGGTTCAGTACAATGTTCTACAAGTGACACAGATATTCCATTGATTTGATTGTTCTATCTCCGATGTGACACGCTGTTCTGTTGATATTCAGCACTGTAACTGAACTAAGGCTGGTTTTTGAACTGAGTGAGTGCGTACAGTTGCAATGTCATCTGTGTGATCGTTGCAGTGTCACTGTCACCCCAGACCTTGACCCATAGGTTCTGCTGCTGGCAGTGAGTCACACAGGTAAGGAAAACGCCCGACCCTGTCACATACATTTTGTATACACCCAGATTTGCTCACCTGAACGTACCTGATAAAAGCCTTTAACTGCCTAGCATACCATGTTCAATCTAGCTATGCTGAAGATCTTAAGCTAGGTAGGACTTGTAGTGATATCAACAGTCGTTTGTTCATTATATAAAGTTGTGATGGTTATGAATGACTTGCATGGAACAATGTTGAGTTGTGTGGGTTTTGTTTTAGAGCAGCAACATTTCCCCCCCCTCTGAAGCTAATGCAACGTTCTTTATGATGGCTTGTCCCACCTCTGACTTCTCTTTAGTACAATTTGCCATTTCTTCCTATATGTTGCTTTTAGTTCTAGTAATTCTCTGATTTTATCAAAAATAATAATTTAGTTGTTTTATTGAAGGTTGCGTAGCATCGTCTCCCCCATGGTAAGCCCTACTATAATGCGTCAATATGCCTGCAGCATAGCTGGTCTACTCTAACATTTAGCCTGGGTACCTGTCTGTTTAGCTGTCGTTCCACTCGTTGCCACTCCTTGGTATGACCTCGGGGTGGCTAGGAGTAGAATGTTAGCATAAAACGGCCCACTTTTTAACATGCCTATAATATAACAGATACTGTTGTCAGAAAGCCAGACATTAATGTGCATACAAGTTATACAAGTACATGATGCTGTAATCTAATGATGCTCATGCTGTTAAACTGACTGATCATTGGTGTGATGCAAAGCTTTCATTATCTATAATATAATGCCCCACAATGCAATGATGCAGTGTTGTTTAAAAAAAAAATATTATATATATAAACCCCCTGCTGCCTTGCCTGCCTCCCTCCCACCTCTCACTCAGATGCTGTTGGAAGACTGAGGTTCCACATTCTAGATCTGGTTCTTCATCTAGTATGTTCTAGATTCAGGAACAGGCCCCCAGCCAGGCTGGGCTAGTTGTCCTGTAGAGGAGACTACTGAGAGGCGTCACACCTTTTTTGAGTCTGTCTGATGATCGAGGTGTAGGTGACCATTTGAGAGCGAGCTCCAGATAAGGTAAACTAAAACAAAGCAATGCAATGAAATGGGGTGGGGGGTGATTCTGTGATTTTGATAAATTGACCGTGATGCTGTTTGTTAGGGATGTTTCATCTTCTTTGTACAGCTCTCTCTTTCTCTAAAAGATGTCATAGCATTTCTGATCACCTGGTGACGTATCTATCACATTTATCTCATGATTCTCCTCTGCCACTTCCTTCCTGCATCCCAAATGGCACCCTATTCCCTACGCGTGTCACTTCTGCCCTGGTCAGTAGTGCATTTTTACGTAGGCAATAGGGTGCTATTCTCAATGCTGCCGTTGTCATGAGCTAGGGCGTGTTGCTTAGTTGTGCTGAACCACCAATGCTTTAGAGAGTTGGATGAGAAATAACCAGGAAGTGCTGTTGTGTTTTAACGTTCAAATGTCAGGCTCGTTCAAACCTTTTTTGGCAGTAAATTGGAGAGTTCCCTTCTAGTTCTGTTTATCCTCTTCATTCATTAGAACTCTGATGTCCCTCTTGCTAGTCATTTTGCTCATAGCATATTCTGTGTACTAATTCTTTGCTCAGAGATCAGCATCTCACACGTATACAGTTTGAGGTCAGGGGGCACGTTTGGGTGGTGTGGAAGACTCAGAAGGGAGAAATATGGAACATGCCTTTATAAGGTAAACAAATGAAAGGTTTATTGTCTTATCGAATGCAACTTTGTTTTTGTTTTTCTGTCTGACTGTTCTGGATCTTTGTTGCCCTGTCCAGTAATGGTAATAAAGATGGTGGTGTTTATCTGTTCCCTTTGAGTCGTTCTCTACAATATACCTCCAGTTAACTCTATAGCCAGATACTCATTGACTGTCTTGCAATGTTTTGCTTGCTTAGGCTGGGTGGGGGGTGGTTTGAGGGAGTCAGGCTGGATTGGAAGGGGGTGGTTTGAGGGAGTCAGGCTGGATTTGGGGAGGTTCACCTGGTTTAGAGGGAGGAATGTATAACAGCCAGATGGTGAGTCCTGTTGGAAGTGACATCTCTCCCCTCTCGTGGTCAGCTCCAACCCGGTCCCCCCCCCCAGTGTTCCAGGAAGACTAATATCTTCAAACCTCTTTGGGCTCAGTCGACTTATCACTCACCTCAATAAAAACTATTAGCCAATCACACACATCCGTTAGACTAAGTCCTTATCAACAGTCAACTTGTCTATTTTACATGACCCCAGTTATCTCATTTTTATGAGTGATACGGGAACATCCTGTAAACTCGTAAGATTTAAATCACAAATGTCTGTTGGAGAGAAGTTAATATATACTCATCTTTCCTCTCGCGAGGAGAAACAGGGTTATGTTCTCTTTCAGTTACTTGTTTCAACGATTCACATGTGTGTGTGAAACTCCCTGATCGCAGGCACACGCCGACCAATGGTCTCCAGACAACGCCTCAGAGGCCACGACAGAACCGTGTGAGCCTGGGAAGGTGCTGTGACTTCCAGTCACCTCATGACAGTAAGAGGGGACGCTTGTCGCCGCATTACAAATCTCCTGCTAGGTGATGGATGCCTTTTGAACAGTGCCCAAGAGGTAGCTGCTCAGAGGCTGTGACTCCTTGGTATTAAAAGATGGTATAATAGCATCCACTATCCAATGTGACAACCGTTGACGAGAGAGGTGCCCGGCCGCTCGTGTACATCTCTCGTTCTTTCCGTGTAGTTGAGTGAAGCTCTCGGCTAGTTGGCTGTACCTGCCCCAGTCCTACTGACCTTAGGCATAAAGATGTGGTTAGGCAATAGGGTTAACTTGATTAAACCCGCCCTAGGAGAGCACAACCTGATATTGCAAAGCACTTTGGCTGTTTTCTTGCTATGAGAAGAGCTCCATGATGCCTATCCAAATTTCTCCCAGACTCCCTCCACTACTAGGAGGTGGAGTTTCCAACTGGCCAACAAGATGAAGCCTACATTTAGCATGCCCTTGGCATCGGCTTCCACTCCACCGAATGATAGCGTTGGCTAGGCTGTTGCGTTTTAAGGAGCGGTTGGACACCCCTGAGAAGGATGTGACAAGCCCGGAGGACCAGGATGTGTTTCAGAGAGACTATATCAGTAGTTTTACATGGTTGCTATGGGGAAGGCGGTGTTGTGGTTAGGGCTGTTGGCATGACCACAGTAAAATTCCACGTGACCGTTGAGTCAAGGTAACCTCTGGTTATAACACTTTCCCCCCCCCCCCCCCCCCCCCCCCAATCGTCCAATTGCACATCTTAATCTTTTCTTTTTATTGGCCAGTCTGAGATGGCTTTTTCTTTGCAACTCTGCCTAGAAGACCAGCATCCCGGAGTCGCCTCTTCACTGTTGACGTTGAGACTGGTGTTTTGCGGGTACTATTTAATGAAGCTGCCAGTTGAGGACTTGTGAGGCGTCTGTTTCTCAAACTAGACACTAATGTTCTTGTCCTCTTGCTCAGTTGTGCACCGGGGGCATCCCACTCTTTCTATTCTGGTTAGAGCCAGTTTGCTCTGTTCTGTGAAGAGAGTAGTACACAGCGTTGGAGATATTCAGTTTCTTGGCCATTTTGTCACATGGAATAGCCTTCATTTCTCAGAACAAGAACAACTGACGAGAGCCTGCAATCGAACCCACAAATGCCGATGCTCCAGATACTAAACTAGTCCAGTTGTAATGCTAATTTAATCAGCACAAGTTTTCAGCTGTGCTAACATAATTGAAAAAGTGTTTTCTAATTATCAATTAGCCTTTTAAAATTATAAACTTTATATTAGATAACACAACGTGCCATTGGAACACAGGAGTGATGGTTGCTGATAATGGGCCTCTGTACGCCTATGTAGATATTCCATTAATAATCAGCCGTTTCCACCTGCAATAGTCATTTACAACATTAACGATCTCTACACTGTATATCTGATCAATTTGATGTTATTTTAATGGACAGAAATGTGCTTTTCTTTCAAAAACAAGGACATTTCTAAGTGACCTCTACATTTTGAACAGTGGTGTATATATTTTTAAATCCTTGCTTGCGCGTGCCAACGAGCGTCTGCATTGCCAGGTGCTAAAATAAAAGTATTATATTTGTGGCGCAGAACATGCTGCATGTCCTCATTGGCTTTTAGAAGCTTATACCTACTTGCCATCTCATTGGTTATACCCACGTGGAAGAGGAACTGAGGTCGGTTGTGTTAATACACCTTATGATGAAAGTTAGTTACCAATCGCCATAAAAAGGCCTGGAAGGAGGAGACTAGAAACGATTCGGTTGACTGTTTTATGTGTGGATTATGTTGAAGTCGGAAGTTTACATACACTTTAGCCAAATACATTTAAACTCAGTTTCTCATAATTCCTGACATTTAATCCTAGTAACAATTCCCTGTTTTAGGTCAGTTAGGACTTTTTACCACTTTGAGAAATCAAAGTCAGAATAATAGTAGAATAATAGAATAATAGTAGTGAGAATAGAATAATAGTAGTGAATTTTATTTCATCACATTCCCAGTGGGTCAGAAGTTTTACATACACTCAATTAGTATTTGGCAGCATTGCCTTTAAATTGTTTAACTCGGGTCAAACGTTTCGGGTAGCCTTCCACAAGCTTCCCACAAGTTGGGTGAATTTTGGCCCATTCCTCCTGACAGAGCTGGTGTAACTGAGTCAGGTTTGTAGGCCTCCTTGCTCACACACGCTTTTTCAATTCTGCCCACAAATTTTCTATAGGATTGAGGTCAGGGCTTTGTGATGGCCACTCTAATACCTTGACTTTGTTGTCCTTAAGCCATCTTGCCACAACTTTGAAAGTATGCTTGGGGACGTTGTCCATTTGGAAGACCCATTTGCGACCAAGCTTTAACTTCCTGACTGATGTCTTGAGATGTTGCTTCAATATATCCACATAATTTTCCTGCCTCATGACGCCATCTCTTTTGTGAAGTGCACCAGTCCCTCCTGCAGCAAAGCACCGCCACAACATGATGCTGCCACCCCCGTGCTTCACGGTTGGGATGGTGGTCTTCAGCTTGCAAGCCTACCCCTTTTTCCTCCAAACATAACAATGGTCATTATGGGCAAACAGTTTCATCAGACCAGAGGACATTTCTCCAAAAATCATCTTTGTCCCCATATGCATTTGCAAACTGTAGTCTGGCTTTTTGTTGTTGTGGTTTTGGAGCAGTGGCTTCTTCCTTACTGAGTTGCCTTTTAGGTTGTCGAGATATGACTTGTTTTACTGTGGATATAGATACTTTTGTACCTGTTTCCTCCAGCATCTTCTCAAGGTCATTTTGCTGTTGTTCTGGGATTGATATTCACTTTTCACACAAGTACGTTCATCTCTAGGAGACAGAACGTCTCCTTCCTGAGCGGTATGACGGCTGCATGGTCCCACGGTGTTTATACTTGCGTACTATTGTTTGTGCAGATGAAAGAGGTACCTCAGGCGTTTGGAAATTGCTCCCAATGGTGTGGCGGTCTACAATTTTTTATTCTGAGGTCTTGGCTGATTTCTTTAGATTTTCCCATGATGTCAAGCAAAGAGGCACTGAGTTTGAAGGTAGGCCTTGAAATACAGGTACACCTCCAATTGATGTCAATTAGCCAATCAGAAGCTTCTAAAGCCATGACATCATTTTCTGGAATTTTCCGAGCTGTTTAAAGGCACAGTCAATTTAGTGTATGTTAACTTCTGACCCACAGGAATTGTGAATAAGTGAATTATAAGTGAAATAATCTGTAAACAATTGTTGGAAAAATGACTTGTCACGCAAAAAGTAGATGTCCTAACTGACTTGCCACAAGTTTCGTTAAACTATAGTTTTGGAGTGGTTGAAAATCGAGTCCAAGGGTATGTACATTTCCGATTTACACTATATATGTGAGCTCAATCCGGAAACAATAGCCTGATCTTTTAAAATATTTTTTTATGAATGTGCTTTCATACAGCTATGGTTTATTACACACGCAGAAAAACATGAAACAAAAAAACGTATTTGTTTTCTCTGGTACATCATTCGTCTAGCCTATACTCAAATGAAATAACTTCAGTTGGCCTACAATTAGTCAATTTATTTGATTTTGTATAGCCTCGTGATAGGATTGATTTAAAAAAAGTTTTCTTAATGGATAGGCTAATATGACCATTTGAGCTACAGAATCTGTCACCACTGCGTTTCAATCACCTCTGTCCTTAATTCCTTTCACCAGTGAGGGGCTGGCAACAGTTAAATAAAATGTTTAATTGTAGAAACATGTTTCTCTCGATGTTCCCGGAAAGATTTCACTCTGTTTCCCAAATGTAAGAACTGCAAGAACAACGTTGGAGAGCCCAACGTTTGGGTGTAATATCACCTGTCGCACAGCAGAAGGCTGCGTGCTCCTCAAACGGTGGTTAACGTGTGGAGTGAAATATCTAGCCGACCCCGCATGAATAAAAGACGAACCGGCAGGTAAGTGGCCTCCATCCGCTATTGGAGTGCGTACGGAATAAGTCATCTCCTTCACCTGGCCATCTGAAAAATCGGCCATTATAAATATCAACTAATTTGACATATTAATACATTATTCAATTGAGAATAGTCTAATGTAGGATGAGAGCATTTTGTAATACCCAAATGCGTGATAACAGGGTGATTTTTGTGGGACCTTGTAAATGAATAAAAACATTTGGCAGCATTTGCATATCCATCTTTACATCCGGATTGACCGTTGTGAGCAGATGGTGTTTAACTACACTGAACCAAAATATAAATACGTTCATTTTTTTAGATTTACACAAGGTAATCAGTCAATTGAAAAATGTATTAGGCCCTATTTTATGGAATAAACAGGACTGAGAATAGTGATGCATCTGTTGGTCACAAGGTAGGGGCCTGGATTAAAAAACATTTGCCTTGTGCAGCACGACACCCCCTGAATAGAGTTGATCAGGTGGAGTTGCTGAATATTTTCAGGAACTGAGACATGCTGTCGATACCCATCCTAAACATGCTCAATGGGTGACATGTCTGGTGAGTGCGCAGGCTATGAAAGACCTGGGACATTTTCAGCTTCCAGGAATTGTGTACAGATCGTTATGACACTGGGCAGTGCATTATCATGCTGAAACATGAGGTGATGGTTGCCTATGAATGGCACAACAACGGGCCTCAGGATTTCGCCATGTTGTTATCGCTGTGCATTTAAATTGCCATCAATAATAAAAAGCAATTGTGTTCATTGTCTGTAGCTTATGCCTGCACATACCATAACACAACACTTTATGTAGAAATAATTTGGTTCTGCAAAATCTGTTTCATCGGCTGTCCGAGAGGCTGGTGTAAGACAATCCCGCAGGTGAAGAAGCCTGATGTGGAGTTCCTGGGATGGGATGGTTACATGTGAGGCCGGTTGGACGTGCTGCCATGGAGGAGGCTTATGGTAGAGAAATTAACATTAATTAATTCTCTGGCAACCGCTCTGGTGGACATTCTTGCAGTCAATATGCCAATTGCTGCTCCTTCACATCCTGTGACGTTTGTGACAGCTGCACATTTTAGTGGAACTGTACTGTCCCCAGCACAAGGTGCACCTGTTAAACAGCATGATCATTAAATCAGATTCTTGATATACCACAGCTGTCAGGTGGATGGGAGGCCTTATCGCAGCTCACTGGTCACCATAGCAACACCCACCCTTAGCACGCGCTCCAGCAGGTATATTTCACTGGTCATCCCCAAAGCAGAAAAACATATTTTCACCATGTCAGCTCAGGGATTCAATTTAGCAACCTCTCGGTCACTGCCCCAACGCTCTAACCACTAGGCTACCTGCCACCTCTACACTCTAACCACTAGGCTGTTTATTGGTCAGTGGGGGACGCTTTGGGCTGGGATTGTGCAGAATCAGATTGAGGTTATTCCACTGTTGACCGCCAGGTGGCGCAGCGACACCCGGTTCACACACCACCGGAAAACGGCCGTTGTGTCAAAAGGCGGATCTTCAACCTGGAAGTTTTTTTTGCTTTACGGTCAAACGGGAACTGTGACATTTTCCAAAGCATTACCGTTTGAAATAATGTCACAGATAGATACATATTTAATTGCCGTGTTTAACTTTCAAGATCAGTTCCTTTGAACTGTAACTTCATAAAGTGCAGGTGAGAGCCAAGAGGTTATTTTCCGGGTTTGTTTCATGCTGCAAAAGAGAAGAAGTAGCTGTTTTATTAGAGTGACTAGCTAGCTAGCTAATGTTAGCATGACAGCTCAATCCATCTATTCTGTTCCCATCAATACAACTATTGTTTAGCTAGCACGATTTGATCCGAGAACTTTTCTTGATTCTCACACATCAGAATTGAATTGGACCCGAAAACATATTTAATATCGACCGGTTTAGCCTCTTGGCTAACTAGTTAATATCACAGGGGCCATCAGCCCGTTAGCCTCTTGGCTAACTAGTTAATATCACAGGGGCCATCTGCCCGTTAGCCTCTTGGCTAACTAGTTAATATCACAGGGGCCATCTGCCCGTTAGCCTCTTGGCTAACTAGTTAATATCACAGCCAAGAGGCTAACGGGCAGATGGCTCCTAACTAGTTAATATCATAAGGGCCATCTGCCCGTTAGCCTCTTAGCAGTGAGTGTCGCACCGACTGATCTGCATGTGATGTCCGCCCCGTGGGCCTTTTTTGATGATCGAATAGTAGCTTCCTTCACTAAATACATTACATCCACATTGTTAGTAACTGTTTTGACATGCTGGGGTTTGTTGGTAGCTAGCCCATTCATAGAAGATAAACTATCATCAAAGACCGTACAGGAGGTGTCTCAACTCTGTTCTTAGCGCCTGTTGAAGGTATCGTCTTGAGGGAGGTTTTGTTGAAGGATAATTACCTGATCTGGCCTCGTTGTTCATCAGTGCTCATTAAGACATGTGAGTTGGGAGTTGTCTTGGTTAGATGTGAGGGTGTCTTAATAACAGAACATTATTACAAATAATTTTGTAGACCTCAACAAGCCCAAACAGATTTAGTTTCAATATGCTTTGTGTTGTAATCATGACAGTCAAAGGTAATATCAAAGTTGGGGTGGCAGGGTAGCCTAGTGGTTAGAGCGTTGGACTAGTAACCAAAAGGTTTCATGTCCAAATCCCCGAGCTGACAAGATACAAATCTGTCGTTCTGCCCCTGAACAGGCAGTTAACCCACTGTTTCCTAGGCCGTCATTGAAAATAGGAATTTGTTCTTAACTGACTTGCCTAGTTAAGTAAACTTTCCAATGCATGTTGTCAACCATCACATCCAGTACATGAAGACGGTAATTAACGTTTGGTTTCCGTTTCCTGTGTAACATCAATATTGTTATCTGACTGTCCATTAAATGAATTAGTTTTTAAAATGTAAATGTACATTCACACAGTCTTTCAGGTGTTGAGATCTGCGGATGGCCCTACCAGACCATGTGTGGGGAGGGTTTATTTCATCAGGAGGGGCTTGACCTGAGATGTCTGGATCTTCTTGTTGAGGTGCAGCGTCCACCTAATAAGGTTGTGTTCCGCACCCAGCTGGTGCTCTGTTTACTGGCTCTGTGTGCGGAAATGGTTGTGTTCCGCACCCAGCTGGTGCTCTGTTTACTGGCTCTGTGTGCGGAGATGGTTGTGTTCCGCACCCAGCTGGTGCTCTGTTTACTGGCTCTGTGTGCGGAGATGGTTGTGTTCCGCACCCAGCTGGTGCTCTGTTTACTGGCTCTGTGTGCGGAGATGGTTGTGTTGTGCACCCAGCTGGTGCTCTGTTTACTGGCTCTGTTTACTGACTCTGTTTACTGGCTCTGTGTGCGGAAATGCTCCTCTATTTCTCTGCTCTTCCTCTTCCTGTTCCTCCTGAAGACATTTCCTTGTTCTGTCTCCACGTCGTAGGACCTTTGCTCCACAGGTCTGACTACTGTGGCCCTCTGCCACCACTGTTTCTGTCCTGTGAGTGGCTGAACTCTCACCCTGTCATCTCCATTGGCAGCTCTGTGAGATCCTCAGCGGAGGTGTCGTAGTACGTTGCCCGTCTCTGCTGTCTTTCTGTGAACTTCTCCAGCTGACAGTTTGTCATCACCGGTCCCAGCAGATTTTCACTCATTAGCAGTAGTGTCTGTGTACGTCTTCCCATGAGCACCATGGCAGGGCTGCTGTCTGTTCCTTGTGAAGGGTATCCCTGTGATCCAGCAGGGTCAGGTACGGGTCAGAACCTGCTCTCTTTGCTTTTGCCATCAGTCTTTTGGCTGTTTTCACTGCCGATTCCACTTTCCCATTACTTTGCAGGTATCCTGGAGACGATGTTTTCAAGTCCCAAACCTTGCTGAAACTTGGGAACTGAAGAGTACTGGGGACCATTGTCTGAGGACAGGATGTCATGTATCCCATAGTGTGCAAAGTATGTCTTCAGTTTTCTAATGACTGTTTTGGACTGTGTGTTCTCCAAATGGTCCAGTTCCCAGAAGTTGGAGAGAGAATCAACTGTGGCCATGTAGTGTCTGTCGTTGAACTTGGACAGGTCAGTCCCTATTGGTGTCTCTTTCGTATGTTTCACACCCTCATGCAGTGCAGGTGCCACATTGTGCCATTCTCTGCATTATCTCTGACCCGAGGTCGGCAGGCACAATGACTCGCTCATCTCTGTTGTGAAAATACATGGCTACTTCCAAGGGTACATGTTATTACACTCCAGGCCACTTCTGCAGGATCACATGTTTCAGTGTCTGGAGCTCCCGGTCCAGATCAGTGGCTCTCTGGATGTGTCTGGAGCTCCCGGTCCAGATCAGTGGCTCTCTGGATGTGTCTGGAGCTCCCGGTCCAGATCAGTGGCTCTCTGGATGTGTCTGGAGCTCCCGGTCCAGCTCTCTGGATGTGTCTGGAGCTCCCGGTCCAGCTCAGTGGCTCTCTGGATGGCCTTTAGTCTCTCATTTGACACAGGCAGGTAGTGAATCATATTGATTGATTCCACTTCAACCTCCACAGGGCCTCTTGTCTTGTTCTGTGAGGTACGCCCCTGCTCAGGGTGTCGGCCAGCACCACATGTTTTCCCGGAAAGTATCGGAGACTGACCTCGTAGTTTTGGAGTCTCATGAGCATGCGTTGTAGTCTTTTTGGTGCGCTGAGGAGAGGCTTTATCATGATGCTCTCTAGAGGCTTGTGATCTGACTGCACTTCCACAGTTCATCCATGTGTGAACTGGTGGAACCTCTCCATGCCAAACACCAAGCTGCTCCTTCTCTCTCTATGCATACCCTTTATCAGTCTGTCAGGGCTCTGCTAGCTGCTCCTTCTCTCTGTGCATACCCTTTATCAGTCTGTCAGGGCTCTGCTAGCTGCTCCTTCTCTCTGTGCATACCCTTTATCAGTCTGTCAGGGCTCTGCTAGCTGCTCCTTCTCTCTGTGCATACCCTTTATCAGTCTGTCAGGGCTCTGCTAGCTGCTCCTTCTCTGTGCATACCCTTTATCAGTCTGTCAGGGCTCTGCTAGCTGCTCCTTCTCTCTGTGCATACCCTTTTTCAGTTGCTGAGTGGCCTTTCAGGTTGTGTTGATATAGGACTCGTTTTACTGTGGATATAGATACTTTTGTACCTGTTTCCTCCAGCATCTTCACAAGGTCCTTTGCTGCTGTTCTGGGATTGATTTGCACTTTTCACACCAAAGACAGAATGCATCTCCTTCCTGAGTGGTATGATGGCTGCGTGGTCCCATGGTGTTTATACTTGCATACTATTGTTTGTACAGATGAATGTGGAACCTTCGGGCGTTTGGAAATTGCTCCCAAGGATGAACCAGACTTGTGGAGGTCTACATTTCTTTCTGAGGTCTTGACATATCTTTTGATTTTCCTATAATGTCAAGCGAAGAGGCACTGAGTTCGAAGGTAGACATTGAAATACATCCACAGGTACACCTCCAATTGACTCAAATGATGTCAATTAGCCTATCAGAAGCTTCTAAAGCCATGACATCATTTTCTGGAGTTTTCAAAGCTGTTTAAAGGCACAGTCAACTGATTGTATATAAACTTCTGACTCACTGGAATTGTGATACAGTGATAAGTGAAATAATCTGTCTGTAAACAATTGTTGGAAAAATGACTTGTCATGCACAAAGTAGCTGTCCTAACCGACTTGCCAAAACTATAGTTTGTGAACAAGAAATTTGTTGTGGTTGAAAAATGAGTTTTAATGACTCCAACCTAAGTGTATGTAAACTTACGACTTCAACAGTATCTGTAACCTGGGCAACCAGTAGGTCCATCTCCTCTATACCACCCACCTGGTAGTGTGGTGGATGGGACTACCAGCTCTCTGTAACCTAGAGGGCAACCAATCTCCTCTATACCACCCACCTGGTAGTGTGGTGGATGGGACTACCAGAGGCAAGGCAGATCACCTATAAAGGGTGTGGCCAGGGTTTGTTTGAGGGGGTCTAGGTGGGTGGGGATGTGGTCTGGTCCTTTTGGTGCAGGTCCTCCGGGATGGGATCTCGCTGGTCTGGGCCGGGCGTCTCGCTGGTCTGTTGCTCCTGTGTGAGGTGTTGGGACTACGGTTGAGGGTGACGTCCTTCAGGGTCCTGGTGAAGGTGTGGACTGTTGTCTTGTAGAGGTGGATTTGTTTTGTACTTGTGCGTATGAAATCTGCTCCAATTCTTGTCTGACTGAACCAGTAATGAATGAATGAGTTTTCTTGTTTTGCTTTGTTAGGCTCTGTCTGTCTGAGAGAGAAGGACCCCATATTACAGACACCTCCTAGTCTAAGGGTATGCTGTACATCGATCAGCCCTCGTCTAAGGGTATGCTGTACATCGATCAGCCCTCGTCTAAGGGTATGCTGTACATCGATCAGCCCTCGTCTAAGGGTATGCTGTACATCGATCAGCCCTCGTCTAAGGGTATGCTGTACATCGATCAGCCCTCGTCTAAGGGTATGCTGTACATCGATCAGCCCTCGTCTAAGGGTATGCTGTACATCGATCAGCCCTCGTCTAAGGGTATGCTGTACATCGATCAGCCCTCGTCTAAGGGTATGCTGTACATCGATCAGCCCTCGTCTAAGGGTATGCTGTACATCGATCAGCCCTCGTCTAAGGGTATGCTGTACATCGATCAGCCCTCGTCTAAGGGTATGCTGTACATCGATCAGCCCTCGTCTAAGGGTATGCTGTACATCGATCAGCCCTCGTCTAAGGGTATGCTGTACATCGATCAGCCCTCGTCTAAGGGTATGCTGTACATCGATCAGCCCTCGTCTAAGGGTATGCTGTACATCGATCAGCCCTCGTCTAAGGGTATGCTGTACATCGATCAGCCCTCGTCTAAGGGTATGCTGTACATCGATCAGCCCTCGTCTAAGGGTATGCTGTACATCGATCAGCCCTCGTCTAAGGGTATGCTGTACATCGATCAGCCCTCGTCTAAGGGTATGCTGTACATCGATCAGCCCTCGTCTAAGGGTATGCTGTACATCGATCAGCCCTCGTCTAAGGGTATGCTGTACATCGATCAGCCCTCGTCTAAGGGTATGCTGTACATCGATCAGCCCTCGTCTAAGGGTATGCTGTACATCGATCAGCCCTCGTCTAAGGGTATGCTGTACATCGATCAGCCCTCGTCTAAGGGTATGCTGTACATCGATCAGCCCTCGTCTAAGGGTATGCTGTACATCGATCAGCCCTCGTCTAAGGGTATGCTGTACATCGATCAGCCCTCGTCTAAGGGTATGCTGTACATCGATCAGCCCTCGTCTAAGGGTATGCTGTACATCGATTCAGCCCTCGTCTAAGGGTATGCTGTACATCGATTCAGCCCTCGTCTAAGGGTATGCTGTACATCGATTCAGCCCTCGTCTAAGGGTATGCTGTACATCGATTCAGCCCTCGTCTAAGGATATGCTGTACATCGATCAGCCCTCGTCTAAGGGTATGCTGTACATCGATTCAGCCCTCGTCTAAGGGTATGCTGTACATCGATTCAGCCCTCGTCTAAGGGTATGCTGTACATCGATTCAGCCCTCGTCTAAGGGTATGCTGTACATCGATCAGCCCTCGTCTAAGGGTATGCTGTACATCGATCAGCCCTCGTCTAAGGGTATGCTGTACATCGATTCAGCCCTCGTCTAAGGGTATGCTGTACATCGATTCAGCCCTCGTCTAAGGGTATGCTGTACATCGATTCAGCCCTCGTCTAAGGGTATGCTGTACATCGATTCAGCCCTCGTCTAAGGATATGCTGTACATCGATCAGCCCTCGTCTAAGGGTATGCTGTACATCGATTCAGCCCTCGTCTAAGGGTATGCTGTACATCGATTCAGCCCTCGTCTAAGGGTATGCTGTACATCGATTCAGCCCTCGTCTAAGGGTATGCTGTACATCGATTCAGCCCTCGTCTAAGGGTATGCTATACCGTAGGGGTTGGTGCACATCGATGCAGCCCTCGTCTAAGGGTATGCTGTACCGTAGGGGTTGGTGCACATCGATGCAGCCCTCGTCTAAGGGTATGCTGTACCGTAGGGGTTGGTGCACATCGATGCAGCCCTCGTCTAAGGGTATGCTGTACCGTAGGGGTTGGTGCACATCGATTCAGCCCTCGTCTAAGGGTATGCTGTACCGTAGGGGTTGGTGCACATCGATGCAGCCCTCGTCTAAGGGTATGCTATACCGTAGGGGTTGGTGCACATCGATGCAGCCCTCGTCTAAGGGTATGCTGTACCGTAGGGGTTGGTGCACATCGATGCAGCCCTCGTCTAAGGGTATGCTGTACCGTAGGGGTTGGTGCACATCGATGCAGCCCTCGTCTAAGGGTATGCTGTACATCGATTCAGCCCTCGTCTAAGGGTATGCTGTACATCGATTCAGCCCTCGTCTAAGGGTATGCTGTACATCGATTCAGCCCTCGTCTAAGGGTATGCTATACCGTAGGGGTTGGTGCACATCGATGCAGCCCTCGTCTAAGGGTATGCTATACCGTAGGGGTTGGTGCACATCGATGCAGCCCTCGTCTAAGGGTATGCTATACCGTAGGGGTTGGTGCACATCGATGCAGCCCTCGTCTAAGGGTATGCTGTACCGTAGGGGTTGGTGCACATCGATTCAGCCCTCGTCTAAGGGTATGCTGTACCGTAGGGGTTGGTGCACATCGATGCAGCCCTCGTCTAAGGGTATGCTGTACCGTAGGGGTTGGTGCACATCGATGCAGCCCTCGTCTAAGGGTATGCTATACCGTAGGGGTTGGTGCACATCGATGCAGCCCTCGTCTAAGGGTATGCTATACCGTAGGGGTTGGTGCACATCGATGCAGCCCTCGTCTAAGGGTATGCTATACCGTAGGGGTTGGTGCACATCGATGCAGCCCTCGTCTAAGGGTATGCTGTACCGTAGGGGTTGGTGCACATCGATGCAGCCCTCGTCTAAGGGTATGCTATACCGTAGGGGTTGGTGCACATCGATGCAGCCCTCGTCTAAGGGTATGCTGTACCGTAGGGGTTGGTGCACATCGATGCAGCCCTCGTCTAAGGGTATGCTGTACCGTAGGGGTTGGTGCACATCGATGCAGCCCTCGTCTAAGGGTATGCTGTACCGTAGGGGTTGGTGCACATCGATGCAGCCCTCGTCTAAGGGTATGCTGTACCGTAGGGGTTGGTGCACATCGATGCACTGGAATATTGCTTCTTCTATACCTTGGCCTCAATCTTTTTTAATTGTTGAGCCAAAATATTTTCAACACTTTATTTTATTTCCATGATTGATCAAAACTAATCTGCTCATATGATGATATGTGTATTTGGATAATATATATTTCTTCTTTAGTCCTCACAACTAGTCAGAGATGAAGGTTGTCAGGCCTCTAGCCCCATTAGTACTAACGGGAGATCATAGGGCCACGGATAATATCTCTCTCTGAGAGATGAGAAGAGGAAGTTGTTTTGGGTTGCTTACTATGTGGTACGACTTACACAGAGCAGACCTGGAAAATACCAGTTATGCTGTCTGGAGCCTCCGGTTCCAACGCTGACAAGCAGACAGACAGACAGCTTGGTGTTTGACAGGCAGGCAGGCGGACGGCTTGGTGTTTGACAGGCAGGCAGGCGGACGGCTTGGTGTTTGACAGGCAGACGGACGTCTTGGTGTTTGACAGGCAGGCGGACGGCTTGGTGTTTGACAGGCAGACGGACGTCTTGGTGTTTGACAGGCAGACGGACAGCTTGGTGTTTTACAGGCAGGCAGGCGGACGGCTTGGTGTTTGACAGGCAGGCAGGCGGACGGCTTGGTGTTTGACAGGCAGGCAGGCGGACGGCTTGGTGTTTGCTTGGTTCATTAACAGTATTTCAGGTTTCCTGTTGTGGTCCAAGCTGGTTTAGGAGGACATGAACAATAGTGGATTGTCTATTGTTGTCCACATCGGCACTTTTTTACTTGTTGATCTTACTAATGTCACTGTTGCTTGAATGCCAATGACTGTGTGTTTACCTCTTTCTCTCCCCCCCTCCCCCCTCAGACAGGTGAGGTGCAGGTGAGTGATGCCTGTGTGTTCTAGCAGTGACTGTCCCCATCTACAGTGTGTTGGAGAGATCACCAAGGAAGAACTCATCCTCAAGTCTCATGTGAGTCCACCTGTCCTGACGTTAACTAGCCTAGTTAACGATCTTTATCATTATCTATTAGACGTTAACTAGGCTAGCTAAACTATCATTATCTATTAGACGTTAACTAGGCTAGCTAAACTATCATTATCATTATCTATTAGACGTTAACTAGGCTAGCTAAACTATCTTTATCTAATAGCATTCGCTGAAATAGAAACAATGATTAAATGTCCAAGGCCTGGATGTTTTCCAAGAAATGAGGATGTTGTCATTGGAGAAGGCCTTGCTCTATCATGTTACTGTTTTTTAGCTGCTGTCTGTCTGGGATTCTTACGTTGTCTCACCGGTCTGGCCTGGTCACTGGAGCTGGTTGGTTATGTTTGTTTGTGTTTCAAGGGCCAGTGCCAAGACTGCAAAGTTGGAGGACCGAATCTTTGGGCGTGTCTGGAGGTGAGTGAAAAGTTGTAACTCGTTGGGACTTTTATTTGTAATGTTTTGTAACTCGTTGGGACTTTTATTTGTAATGTTTTGTAACTCGGGACTTTTATTTGTAATGTTTTGTAACTCGTTGGGACTTTTATTTAGAAAGTTGTGATTTACCATTTTGGCCTCATGCAAATTGACTGTTGAATGAATCCATTGTTTTCTGTGTTTGTAGAACGGCTGTGTGTATGTGGGCTGTGGAGAATCTCACACTGACCACAGCACCATCCACTCACAGGTGAGTGACCCTTGACCTCTACAACTCCCACATATAGCTACAGGATTAGAGCAGTACAACGGGATGAGTAACCCCCTGACCTTTACACTTCCCATACACACCCACAGGACTAGATCAATATTCAGGATGGTTCAGGAGACACCTACAGGACTAGATCAATATTCAGGATGGTTCAGAAGATAATGAGAAAAGAGGTGTGATGGGGGAGGGGGGAAGAAAGAATGGGAGGGAGGTTGGAGGAGAGTCCCAGTTCCTAGAGAGGTGAAAGGGATGTTGGAGGAGACGAGAGTCCCTGTTCCTAGAGCGGGGAAAGGGATGTTGGAGGAGACGAGAGTCCCAGTTCCTAGAGAGGGGAAAGGGAGGTTGGAGGAGACGAGAGTCCCAGTTCCTAGAGAGGGGAAAGGGAGGTTGGAGGAGACGAGAGTCCCAGTTCCTAGAGAGGTGAAAGGGATGTTGGAGGAGACGAGAGTCCCAGTTCCTAGAGAGGGGAAAGGGAGGTTGGAGGAGACGAGAGTCCCAGTTCCTAGAGAGGGGAAAGGGATGTTGGAGGAGACGAGAGTCCCAGTTCCTAGAGAGGGGAAAGGGATGTTGGAGGAGACGAGAGTCCCAGTTCCTAGAGAGGGGAAAGGGAGGTTGGAGGAGACGAGAGTCCCAGTTCCTAGAGAGGTGAAAGGGATGTTGGAGGAGACGAGAGTCCCAGTTCCTAGAGAGGTGAAAGGGATGTTGGAGGAGACGAGAGTCCCAGTTCCTAGAGAGGTGAAAGGGATGTTGGAGGAGACGAGAGTCCCAGTTCCTAGAGAGGGGAAATGGATGTTGGAGGAGACGAGGAGACGAGAGTCCCAGTTCCTAGAGAGGTGAAAGGGATGTTGGAGGAGACGAGAGTCCCAGTTCCTAGAGAGGGGAAAGGGATGTTGGAGGAGACGAGGAGACGAGAGTCCCAGTTCCTAGAGAGGTGAAAGGGAGGTTGGAGGAGACGAGAGTCCCTGTTCCTAGAGAGGGGACCTAACCTCGCAGAAGGATTTTCAGGTCTAGTCTCTACCCTCGCAGAAGGATATTCCTGTCTAGTCTCTACCCTCGCAGAAGGATATTCCTGTCTAGTCTCTACCCTCGCAGAAGGATTTTCCTGTCTAGTCTCTACCCTCGCAGAAGGATTTTTCTGTCTTGTCTCTACCCTCGCAGGATTTTCCTGTTTAGTCTCTACTCTCGCAGAAGGATTTTCAGTTCTAGTCTCTACTCTCGCAGAAGGATTTTCAGTTCTAGTCTCTACTCTCGCAGAAGGATTTTCAGTTCTAGTCTCTACTCTCACAGAAGGATTTTCAGGTCTAGTCTCTACCCTCGCAGAAGGATTTTCAGGTCTAGTCTCTACCCTCGCAGAAGGATATTCCTGTCTAGTCTCTACCCTCGCAGAAGGATTTTCCTGTCTAGTCTCTACCCTCGCAGAAGGATTTTTCTGTCTTGTCTCTACCCTCGCAGGATTTTCCTGTTTAGTCTCTACTCTCGCAGAAGGATTTTCAGTTCTAGTCTCTACTCTCGCAGAAGGATTTTCAGTTCTAGTCTCTACTCTCACAGAAGGATTTTCAGGTCTAGTCTCTACCCTCGCAGAAGGATTTTCAGGTCTAGTCTCTACCCTCGCAGAAGGATTTTCCTGTCTAGTCTCTACCCTCGCAGAAGGATTTTTCTGTCTAGTCTCTACCCTCGCAGAAGGATTTTCCTGTCTAGTCTCTACCCTCGCAGAAGGATTTTCCTGTCTAGTCTCTACCCTCGCAGAAGGATTTTCCTGTCTAGTCTCTACCCTCGCAGAAGGATTTTCCTGTCTAGTCTCTACCCTCGCAGAAGGATTTTCCTGTCTAGTCTCTACTCTCGCAGAAGGATTTTCCTGTCTAGTCTCTACTCTCGCAGAAGGATTTTCCTGTATAGTCTCTACTCTCGCAGAAGGATTTTCCTGTATAGTCTCTACTCTCGCAGAAGGATTTTCCTGTCTAGTCTCTACCCTCGCAGAAGGATTTTCCTGTCTAGTCTCTACCCTCGCAGAAGGATTTTCCTGTCTAGTCTCTACCCTCGCAGAAGGATTTTCCTGTTTAGTCTCTATCCTCGCAGAAGGATTTTCAGGTCTTGTCTCTACCCTCGCAGAAGCCAAAGCCCCTCCCCGGTCCATGTGGTCACACACACGTTAGGCACTCCTGGCGAAGAAGTTTAAGCACCGCCTTCTCCCAATCCTGATGGGTCCAAATAGCCAGTGAGAGATCCCCCAAAACCTCCTCCAGGGATGGCAGGTGTCCTAGTGGTTAGAGCATTAGGCCAGTAACTGAAAGGTTGCTAGATCGAATCCCCTGAGCTGACAAGGTAAAATATGTCGTTCTGCCCCTGAACAAGGCAGTTAACTCACTCATCCCGTTCAGTCCTGACAGATTCTGTCTACACACTGAAGCTCTGCTCCTTAGGGGTGGGTGTTGTCTTCCTTGCCCCTTTCTACCAACAGTAATGCAGACACATGAATAATGTGTCGGTCTGTCTGACCTGTCTGTCTGACCTGTCTGTCTGACCTGTCTGTCTGTCTGACCTGTCTGTCTGACCTGTCTGTCTGACCTGTCTGTCTGACCTGTCTCTGTCTGACCTGTCTCTGTCTGACCTGTCTCTGTCTGACCTGTCTCTGTCTGACCTGTCTCTGTCTGACCTGTCTCTGTCTGACCTGTCTCTGTCTGACCTGTCGCTGTCTGACCTGTCGCTGTCTGACCTGTCGCTGTCTGACCTGTCTGTGTGTCTGTCAACAACAATATACTGTATTTGCTTATACCACCTTTATACATTCTATTACACCTTATAAATATCTAGAAACATTAACATGTTTATAACCCCTCTATAACAGGAGACTGGGCACAACCTGACAGTGAACCTGACCACTCTGAGGGTGTGGTGTTATGCCTGTGGGAAAGAGGTGTTCCTGGAGCGTAAACTGGGCCCTCACTGCCCTGTCCCCAGCACCAAGACCCTCACATCACCTCTCACCAACAACACACAGGTAATGTTATGCTCTGAAACCAACGTTGGTTGGTTGATATGCCGATTGGTTGGTCTATTTATTTATTGGTTGATTGATTGGTCGGTTGATTGATTGATACATTCATTGATGCAGTCATTGAGTAATTGATAGATCGATCCCTGAATTCATTGTGATTGATTGATTGATACCTAGATTGATTGATACCTAGATTGATTGATACCTAGACTGATAACTGATTGATTGATACCCAAATTGATTGATTGATTGACTGATACCTTGATTGGTTGACTAATTAATGACTGAATCTCAAATCACCAAGTTCCCTCATTATTGAAACCGTTGTCTAGCTAAAGCCACAACCCCGACCAAATCAACCTATAACATGAACACTGTACAGATTCAGTAATTGTTGTTAATTATTTTACATCCTTTGAGACCGGGGCGGCAGGGTAGCCTAGTGGTTAGAGTGGAGGGGCGGCAGGGTAGCCTAGTGGTTAGAGTGGAGGGGCGGCAGGGTAGCCTAGTGGTTAGAGTGGAGGGGCGGCAGGGTAGCCTAGTGGTTAGAGTGGAGGGGCGGCAGGGTAGCCTAGTGGTTAGAGTGGAGGGGCGGCAGGGTAGCCTAGTGGTTAGAGTGGAGGGGCGGCAGGGTAGCCTAGTGGTTAGAGTGGAGGGGCGGCAGGGTAGCCTAGTGGTTAGAGTGGAGGGGCGGCAGGGTAGCCTAGTGGTTAGAGTGGAGGGGCGGCAGGGTAGCCTAGTGGTTAGAGTGGAGGGGCGGCAGGGTAGCCTAGTGGTTAGAGTGGAGGGGCGGCAGGGTAGCCTAGTGGTTAGAGTGGAGGGGCGGCAGGGTAGCCTAGTGGTTAGAGTGGAGGGGCGGCAGGGTAGCCTAGTGGTTAGAGTGGAGGGGCGGCAGGGTAGCCTAGTGGTTAGAGTGGAGGGGCGGCAGGGTAGCCTAGTGGTTAGAGCGTTGGACTAGTAACCGAAAGGTTGCAAGTTCAAATCCCCGAGCTGACAAGGTACAAATCTGTCGTTCTGCCCCTGAACAGGCAGTTAACCCACTGTTCCTAGGCCGTCATTGAAAATAAGAATTTGTTCTTAACTGACTTGCCTAGTAAAATAAAGGTAAATAATAATGTTTAAAGTCCATAATCATTCAGTTGTGATGTTTTCTTTCTCTACGTAAAATGCAGCCAAAGCAGGTGCTTCCACTGTTGTCGCCTCACACTGTGTTTCGACGCTTATGGTTCTAATTGTGTTCTTCTGTCCCCCAGGAGGGTAGCAGGGTGTTGGGCCGCTCCACCTCTCTGAGACTGCCCCCTACTGGTGGCTGTGAAGACCTGGGCATGGAGACGGAGGAGGAGCTCCGCCCCAGAGGTAACAGCATCATGTTGAAGCCCTGTGTTTACACAATGTGACATGCCTGCATTCTTAGCTTTTGAATTTTTATTTAAAGCTGCAATATGTCCATATTTGGGCGACACTGACCAAATTCACATAGAAATGTGTGTTATAGATCTGCCATTCTCATTGAAAGCCAGTCTTAGAAGCGGTAGATCTGTTCTATGCGTTCTAATTCTATGCTTCCCGTTCTTAAGTTTAATTTTCGAGTCTTATCTTCGTTTGTTTTTTTACACCAGCTTCTAACAGCTGAAAATAAAAAAATTTGGTTCTGGAAAATGTATTTCTCAACGGTTTAGATGGTACAATGATTCTCTACACTATAATATA
This sequence comes from Oncorhynchus kisutch, assembly GCF_002021735.2. NCBI lineage: Eukaryota > Metazoa > Chordata > Actinopteri > Salmoniformes > Salmonidae > Oncorhynchus > Oncorhynchus kisutch. Next base: position 42,444,717 of record NC_034200.2, on the reverse strand, counting down.
ATATACTTGCTTGTTTTTTCTCACATAAACTGAAATTAGGTAAACTATTAGAATTTTAACAACCAGGAGAAGGCAGAGCGATTTCTGCATGGTGCAGCTTTTAAAGCGGTTTCATTAAACTGTCCAGCGGCATCTTCATTTCAATCAAATGACATGTATTTATATAGCCCTTCGTACATCAGCTGATCTCTCAAAGTGCTGTACAGAAACCCAGCCTAAAACCCCAAACAGCAAGCAATGCAGGTGTAGCGGTGGCTAGGAAAAACTCCCTAGAAAGGCAGGAACCTAGGAAGAAACCTAGAGAGGAACCAGGCTATGTGGGGGGGGGGGGGGGGGGGTTACACGGCACCAAACAATTGAAGTCCTGTAGGTACATAACATTAGCAGATAACAGCAGATGTCACAAAGTGCTGTATAGAAACCCAGCCTAAAACCCCAAACAGCAAGCAATGCAGGTGTAGAAGCACATTTGTGACCGGGGCTTTAAAATACAGGATGAAATCACACATGATATGACTAATATCACTGTTAAACTGAGTGCCTCTAGACCATAGTTCCCAAGTCTCTCAGCTGATCTCTTTGTGCTAAATCAAACTCCTAGGAGTTGAACATTGACTAATGAATCCAGGCTAGTAGCTGTCAAGGTGACTGGTGGCATTCAGGATAGATGTGTGTATGTGTGTGGTTAGTGTGTATCTCAGGATAGATGCGTGTGTGTGTGGTTCGTGTGTATCTCAGGATAGATGTGTGTGTGGTTAGTGTGTGTGTCAGGATAGATGTGTGTGTGGTTAGTGTGTGTCTCAGGATAGATGTGTGTGTGTGTGTGGTTAGTGTGTGTCTCAGGATAGATGTGTGTGTGTGTGTGTGTGGTTAGTGTGTGTCTCAGGATAGATGTGTGTGTGTGTGTGTGGTTAGTGTGTGTCTCAGGATAGATGTGTGTGTGGTTAGTGTGTGTCTCAGGATAGATGTGTGTGTGGTTAGTGTGTGTCTCAGGATAGATGTGTGTGTGGTTAGTGTGTGTCTCAGGATAGATGTGTGTGTGTGTGTGTGTGGTTAGTGTGTGTCTCAGGATAGATGTGTGTGTGGTTAGTGTGTGTCTCAGGATAGATGTGTGTGTGTGTGTGTGGTTAGTGTGTGTCTCAGGATAGATGTGTGTGTGTGTGTGTGGTTAGTGTGTGTCTCAGGATAGATGTGTGTGTGTGGTTAGTGTGTGTCTCAGGATAGATGTGTGTGTGTGTGTGTGTGTGGTTAGTGTGTGTCTCAGGATATATGTGTGTGTGGTTAGTGTGTGTCTCAGGATAGATGTGTGTGTGTGTGGTTAGTGTGTGTCTCAGGATAAATGTGTGTGTGTGGTTAGTGTGTGTCTCAGGATAGATGTGTGGTTAGTGTGTGTCTCAGGATAGATGTGTGTGTGGTTAGTGTGTATCTCAGGATAGATGTGTGTGTGTGTGTGTGTGTGGTTTGTGTGTATCTCAGTATAGATGTGTGTGTGGTTAGTGTGTATCTCAGGATAGATTGTGTGTGTGTGTGTGGTTAGTGTGTATCTCAGGATAGATGTGTGTGTGTGTGTGGTTTGTGTGTATCTCAGGATAGATGTGTGTGTGGTTAGTGTGTATCTCAGGATAGATGTGTGTGTGGTTAGCGTGTATCTCAGGATAGATGTGTGTGTGTGTGTGTGTGTGTGGTTAGTGTGTATCTCAGGATAGATGTGTGTGTGTGGTTAGTGTGTATCTCAGTATAGATGTGTGTGTGTGTGTGTGTGTGTGGTTCGTGTGTATCTCAGGATAGATGTGTGTGTCTCTCTCCAGGTCTGACGGGACTGAAGAACATAGGAAACACCTGCTTTATGAATGCAGCCCTGCAGGCCCTCTCTAACTGGTGAGAACCTATACCAAACCCCTCTCTAACTGGTGAGAACCTATACCAAACCCCTCTCTAACTGGTGAGAACCTATACCAAACCCCTCTCTAACTGGTGAGAACCTATACCAAACCCCTCTCTAACTGGTGAGAACCTATACCAAACCCCGATCTAACCTTTCACCCTGACCCCAGCCCTGCAGGCCCTCTAACTGGTGAGAGCTGGTTGATGTCAACCACTTTCCTAACCTCTGGCCCTCCAGCCCATTAAATGGAGAGGGAGAGACACAAAAAGTGAGGTGGGATGGGTTCACACTCATGGAATGTTGCATAAAGCTTACTTCATTAATCAATGTTTTACTGCATCAGGGATTGTGTACACAGACGTTTCGGCTTTACCAGCATTGAGTGGAGGTACAATTTACTTTCATTAAAACAGAATTTATAAAAAACAACAGATGAGCAGCAGGTGCTTCTAATCAGGGTTGCCATAACAACAGATGAGCAGCAGGTGCTTCTAATCAGGGTTGCCATAACAACAGATGAGCAGCAGGTGCTTCTAATCAGGGTTGCCATAACAACAGATGAGCAGCAGGTGCTTCTAATCAGGGTTACCATAACAACAGATGAGCAGCAGGTGCTTCTAATCAGGGTTGCCATAACAACAGATGAGCAGCAGGTGCTTCTAATCAGGGTTACCATAACAACAGATGAGCAGCAGGTGCTTCTAATCAGGGTTGCCATAACAGATGAGCAGCAGGTGCTTCTAATCAGGGTTACCATAACAACAGATGAGCAGCAGGTGCTTCTAATCAGGGTTACCATAACAACAGATGAGCAGCAGGTGCTTCTAATCAGGGTTGCCATAACAACAGATGAGCAGCAGGTGCTTCTAATCAGGGTTACCATAACAACAGATGAGCAGCAGGTGCTTCTAATCAGGGTTGCCATAACAGATGAGCAGCAGGTGCTTCTAATCAGGGTTACCATAACAGATGAGCAGCAGGTGCTTCTAATCAGGGTTGCCATAACAGATGAGAAGCAGGTGCTTCTAATCAGGGTTACCATAACAACAGATGAGCAGCAGGTGCTTCTAATCAGGGTTACCATAACAGATGAGCAGCAGGTGCTTCTAATCAGGGTTGCCATAACAACAGATGAGCAGCAGGTGCTTCTAATCAGGGTTGCCATAACAACAGATGAGCAGCAGGTGCTTCTAATCAGGGTTGCCATAACAACAGATGAGCAGCAGGTGCTTCTAATCAGGGTTGCCATAACAACAGATGAGCAGCAGGTGCTTCTAATCAGGGTTGCCATAACAACAGATGAGCAGCAGGTGCTTCTAATCAGGGTTGCCATAACAACAGATGAGCAGCAGGTGCTTCTAATCAGGGTTGCCATAACAACAGATGAGCAGCAGGTGCTTCTAATCAGGGTTGCCATAACAACATATGAGCAGCAGGTGCTTCTAATTAGGGTTGCCATAACAACAGATTAGCAGCATGTGCTTCTAATCAGGGTTGCCATAACAACAGATGAGCAGCAGGTGCTTCTAATCGGGGTTGCCATAACAACAGATGAGAAGCAGGTGCTTCTAATCAGGGTTGCCATAACAACAGATGAGCAGCAGGTGCTTCTAATCAGGGTTAGAAGCACCCGGACACCTGGCCTGATGAAACCCCAAAACTTGAACAGAGACCAGGTACTTCATGAATCCCAACCCAAACAGAGACCAGTTACTTCATGAATCCCAACCCAAACAGAGACCAGGTACTTCATGAATCCCAACCCAAACAGAGACCAGTTACTTCATTAATCCCAACCCAAACAGAGACCAGTTACTTCATGAATCCCAACCCAAACAGAGACCAGGTACTTCATTAATCCCAACCCAAACAGAGACCAGTTACTTCATTAATCCCAACCCAAACAGAGACCAGGTACTTCATGAATCCCAACCCAAACAGAGACCAGGTACTTCATGAATCCCAACCCAAACAGAGACCAGGTACTTCATGAATCCCAACCCAAACAGAGACCAGGTACTTCATTAATCCCAACCCAAACAGAGACCAGGTACTTCATTAATCCCAACCCAAACAGAGACCAGGTACTTCATGAATCCCAACCCAAACAGAGACCAGGTACTTCATTAATCCCAACCCAAACAGAGACCAGGTACTTCATTAATCCCAACCCAAACAGAGACCAGGTACTTCATGAATCCCAACCCAAACAGAGACCAGGTACTTCATGAATCCCAACCCAAACAGAGACCAGGTACTTCATTAATCCCAACCCAAACAGAGACCAGGTACTTCATTAATCCCAACCCAAACAGAGACCAGGTACTTCATTAATCCCAACCCAAACAGAGACCAGGTACTTCATGAATCCCAACCCAAACAGAGACCAGGTACTTCATTAATCCCAACCCAAACAGAGACCAGGTACTTCATGAATCCCAACCCAAACAGAGACCAGGTACTTCATTAATCCCAACCCAAACAGAGACCAGTTACTTCATGAATCCCAACCCAAACAGAGACCAGGTACTTCATTAATCCCAGCAATAACAGAATAAACTGTTTTCTGTAAACTACTTAGCTACTTTATTGCTTCTTTAATCAATAAAACGGCGGCAGGGTAGCCTAGTGGTTAGAGTGGAGGGGCGGCAGGGTAGCCTAGTGGTTAGAGTGGAGGGGCGGCAGGGTAGCCTAGTGGTTAGAGTGGAGGGGCGGCAGGGTAGCCTAGTGGTTAGAGTGTAGGGGTGGCAGGGTAGCCTAGTGGTTAGAGTGGAGGGGCGGCAGGGTAGCCTAGTGGTTAGAGTGGAGGGGCGGCAGAGTAGCCTAGTGGTTAGAGTGTAGAGGCGGCAGGGTAGCCTAGTGGTTAGAGTGTAGAGGCGGCAGGTAGCCTAGTGGTTAGAGTGGAGGGGCGGCAGGGTAGCCTAGTGGTTAGAGTGGAGGGGTGGCAGGGTAGCCTAGTGGTTAGAGTGGAGGGGCGGCAGGGTAGCCTAGTGGTTAGAGTGGAGGGGCGGCAGGGTAGCCTAGTGGTTAGAGTGGAGGGGCGGCAGGGTAGCCTAGTGGTTAGAGTGGAGGGGCGGCAGGGTAGCCTAGTGGTTAGAGTGGAGGGGCGGCAGGGTAGCCTAGTGGTTAGAGTGTAGAGGCGGCAGGGTAGCCTAGTGGTTAGAGTGTAGGGGCGGCAGGGTAGTCTAGTGGTTAGAGTGGAGGGGCGGCAGGGTAGCCTAGTGGTTAGAGTGGAGGGGCGGCAGGGTAGCCTAGTGGTTAGAGTGGAGGGGCGGCAGGGTAGCCTAGTGGTTAGAGTGGAGGGGCGGCAGGGTAGCCTAGTGGTTAGAGTGGAGGGGCGGCAGGGTAGCCTAGTGGTTAGAGTGGAGGGGCGGCAGGGTAGCCTAGTGGTTAGAGCGTTGGACTAGTAACCGGAAGGTTGCAAGTTCAAATATCTGAACCAGGTACAAATCTGTCGTTCTGCCCATGAACAGGCAGTTGACCCACTGTTCCTAGGCCGTCATTGAAAATAACATTAGTTCTTAACTGACTTGCCTAGTTAAATAAAGGTAAAGGTAAAGTTCAAATAAAAATCAGCAGTTCTCAGCTGTGCTAACATAAATGCAAAAGGGTTTTTCTAATGATCAATTAGCCTTTTAAAATTATAAACTTGGATTAGCTAACACAACGTGCCATTGGAACACAGGAGTGATGGTTGCTGATAATGGGCCTCTGTACGCCTATGTAGATATTCCATAAAAAATCTGCCGTTTAAAGCTACAATGGTCATTTACAACATTAACAATGTCTACACTGTATTTCTGATCCATTTGATGTTATTTTAATGGACAAAAAAATGTGCTTTTCTTTCAAAAACAAGGACATTTCTCAGTGTTACATTACCAGATCCCTTTCTCAGTGTTACATTACCAGATCCCTTTCTCAGTGTTACATTGCTAGATCCCTTTCTCAGTGTTACATTGATCATGAACAGGATAAGACACATAAGAGGTGTCTGTTGAATATAATATATTACAGAATGTGGTGCGAGGACTATCTCGCTCTTTCTCAGTCTCTCACTTGTTTTCTCTCCTCCCTCCTCTGTCTCTATCTCTAGTCCTCCTCTTACCCAGTTCTTCTCTCTCTCTTTCCAGTCCTCCTCTTACCCAGTTCTTCTCTCTCTCTTTCCAGTCCTCCTCTTACCCAGTTCTTTGTGGAGTGTGGAGGTCTGGTGAGGACAGACAAGAAGCCTGCTCTGAGTAAGAGCTACCAGAAACTGGTGTCAGACCTCTGGCACAAGAACAGGTACACATCTCATTCTCTCAGTTTAGTCCACACACGTATCTACTTGCTCGGGTGCTGTTTTACCCTGCCAGTTTATAACATGTTAGGGTCTGCGGCCTCAGAAATGAGGGCAATCCTGGAATGACCTACAGGTATCTCTCTCATGGCTCAAAGTAGAGGAGATAGTGATTTCATCACTACTTGTTTTTGTAAGAAGTATTGACATGTTGAATGCACTGAGCTGTCTGTCTAAACTACTAACACACAGCTCAGACACCCATACATACCCCACAAGAAATGCCACCAGAGGTCTGTCTAAACTACTAACACACAGCTCAGACACCCCATACATACCCCACAAGACATGCCACCAGAGGTCTGTCTAAACTACTAACACACAGCTCAGACACCCATACATACCCCACAAGACATGCCACCAGAGGTCTGTCTAAACTACTAACACACTGCTCAGACACCCATACATACCCCACAAGACATGCCACCAGAGGTCTGTCTAAACTACTAACACACAGCTCGGACACCCCATACATACCCCACAAGACATTCCACCAGAGGTCTGTCTAAACTACTAACACACAGCTCAGACACTCATACATACCCCACAAGACATGCCACCAGAGGTCTGTCTAAACTACTAACACACAGCTCAGACACCCCATACATACCCCACAAGACATGCCACCAGAGGTCTGTTTAAACTACTAACACACAGCTCAGACACCCATACATACCCCACAAGACATGCCACCAGAGGTCTGTCTAAACTACTAACACACAGCTCAGACACCCATACATACCCCACAAGACATGCCACCAGAGGTCTGTCTAAACTACTAACACACAGCTCAGACACCCCATACATACCCCACAAGACATGTCACAAGAGGTCTCTTCACAGTCCCCAAGTCCAGAACAGACTGGGAGGTGCACAGTACTACATAGAGCCATGACTACATGGAACTCTATTCCACAGTACTACATAGAGCCATGACTACATGGAACTCTATTCCACACTACTACATAGAGCCATGACTACATGGAACTCTATTCCACAGTACTACATAGAGCCATGACTACATGGAACTCTATTCCACAGTACTAGATAGAGCCATGACTACATGGAACTCTATTCCACAGTACTACATAGAGCCAGGACTACATGGAACTCTATTCCACAGTACTACATAGAGCCATGACTACATGGAACTCTATTCCACAGTACTACATAGAGCCATGACTACATGGAACTCTATTCCACAGTACTACATAGAGCCATGACTACATGGAACTCTATTCCACAGTACTACATAGAGCCATGACTACATGGAACTCTATTCCACAGTACTACATAGAGACATGACTACATGGAACTCTATTCCACAGTACTACATAGAGCCATGACTACATGGAACTCTATTCCACAGTACTACATAGAGCCATGACTACATGGAACTCTATTCCACAGTACTACATAGAGCCATGACTACATGGAACTCTATTCCACAGTACTACATAGAGCCATGACTACATGGAACTCTATTCCACAGTACTACATAGAGCCATGACTACATGGAACTCTATTCCACAGTACTACATAGAGCCATGACTACATGGAACTCTATTCCACAGTACTACATAGAGCCATGACTACATGGAACTCTATTCCACAGTACTACATAGAGCCATGACTACATGGAACTCTATTCCACAGTACTACATAGAGCCATGACTACATGGAACTCTATTCCACAGTACTACATAGAGCCATGACTACATGGAACTCTATTCCACAGTACTACATAGAGCCATGACTACATGGAACTCTATTCCACAGTACTACATAGAGCCATGACTACATGGAACTCTATTCCACAGTACTACATAGAGCCATGACTACATGGAACTCTATTCCACAGTACTACATAGAGCCATGACTACATGGAACTCTATTCCACAGTACTACATAGAGCCATGACTACATGGAACTCTATTCCACAGTACTACATAGAGACATGACTACATGGAACTCTATTCCACATCAGGTAACTGATGCAGCAGGAGAATCAGATTTATAAACAGATACAAACACACCTTATGTAGTGGGGACTGTGAACACACACACACAATAACATATGCACTATACACATATGTATGTTGTTGTAGTTCTGCTGCCTCGGCAGGAACTAATGGGGATCCATAATAAACCCCAGGAAGAGTAGCTGCTGCCTCGGCAGGAACTAATGGGGATCCATAATAAACCCCAGGAAGAGTAGCTGCTGCCTTGGCAGGAACTAATGGGGATCCATAATAAACCCCAGGAAGAGTAGCTGCTGCCTTGGCAGGAACTAATGGGGATCTATAATAAACCCCAGGAAGAGTAGCTGCTGCCTTGGCAGGAACTAATGGGGATCCATAATAAACCCCAGGAAGAGTAGCTGCTGCCTTGGCAGGAACTAATGGGGATCTATAATAAACCCCAGGAAGAGTAGCTGCTGCCTTGGCAGGAACTAATGGGGATCTATAATAAACCCCAGGAAGAGTAGCTGCTGCCTTGGCAGGAACTAATGGGGATCCATAATAAACCCCAGGAAGAGTAGCTGCTGCCTTGGCAGGAACTAATGGGGATCTATAATAAACCCCAGGAAGAGTAGCTGCTGCCTTGGCAGGAACTAATGGGGATCTATAATAAACCCCAGGAAGAGTAGCTGCTGCCTTGGCAGGAACTAATGGGGATCCATAATAAACCCCAGGAAGAGTAGCTGCTGCCATGGCAGGAACTAATGGGGGTCCATAATAAACCCCAGGAAGAGTAGCTGCTGCCTCGACAGGAACTAATGGGGATCCATAATAAACCCCAGGAAGAGTAGCTGCTGCCTTGACAGGAACTAATGGGGATCCATAATAAACCCCAGGAAGAGTAGCTGCTGCCTTGACAGGAACTAATGGGGATCCATAATAAACTCTAGGAAGAGTAGCTGCTGCCTTGGCAGGAACTAATGGGGATCCATAATAAACCCCAGGAAGAGTAGCTGCTGCCTCGACAGGAACTAATGGGGATCCATAATAAACCCCAGGAAGAGTAGCTGCTGCCTTGACAGGAACAAATGGGGATCCATAATAAACCCCAGGAAGAGTAGCTGCTGCAGGAACTAATGGGGATCCATAATAAACCCCAGGAAGAGTAGCTGCTGCCTTGGCAGGAACTAATGGGGATCCATAATAAACCCCAGGAAGAGTAGCTGCTGCCTTGGCAGGAACTAATGGGGATCCATAATAAACTCTAGGAAGAGTAGCTGCTGCCTTGGCAGGAACTAATGGGGATCCATAATAAACCCCAGGAAGAGTAGCTGCTGCCTTGACAGGAACTAATGGGGATCCATAATAAACTCCAGGAAGAGTAGCTGCTGCCTTGGCAGGAACTAATGGGGATCCATAATAAACCCCAGGAAGAGTAGCTGCTGCCTTGACAGGAACTAATGGGGATCCATAATAAACCCCAGGAAGAGTAGCTGCTGCCTTGACAGGAACTAATGGGGATCCATAATAAACCCCAGGAAGAGTAGCTGCTGCCTTGACAGGAACTAATGGGGATCCATAATAAACCCCAGGAAGAGTAGCTGCTGCCTTGACAGGAACTAATGGGGATCCATAATAAACCCCAGGAAGAGTAGCTGCTGCCTTGACAGGAACTAATGGGGATCCATAATAAACCCCAGGAAGAGTAGCTGCTGCCTTGACAGGAACTAATGGGGATCCATAATAAACCCCAGGAAGAGTAGCTGCTGCCTTGACAGGAACTAATGGGGATCCATAATAAACCCCAGGAAGAGTAGCTGCTGCCTTGACAGGAACTAATGGGGATCCATAATAAACCCCAGGAAGAGTAGCTGCTGCCTTGGCAGGAACTAATGGGGATCCATAATAAACCCCAGGAAGAGTAGCTGCTGCCTCGACAGGAACAAATGGGGATCCATAATAAACCCCAGGAAGAGTAGCTGCTGCCTTGTCAGGAACTAATGGGGATCCATAATAAACCCCAGGAAGAGTAGCTGCTGCCTTGACAGGAACTAATGGGGATCCATAATAAACCCCAGGAAGAGTAGCTGCTGCCTTGACAGGAACTAATGGGGATCCATAATAAACCCCAGGAAGAGTAGCTGCTGCCTTGTCAGGAACTAATGGGGATCCATAATAAACCCCAGGAAGAGTAGCTGCTGCCTTGACAGGAACTAATGGGGATCCATAATAAACCCCAGGAAGAGTAGCTGCTGCCTCGACAGGAACTAATGGGGATCTATAATAAACCCCAGGAAGAGTAGCTGCTGCCTTGACAGGAACTAATGGGGATCCATAATAAACCCCAGGAAGAGTAGCTGCTGCCTTGACAGGAACTAATGGGGATCCATAATAAACCCCAGGAAGAGTAGCTGCTGCCTTGACAGGAACTAATGGGGATCCATAATAAACCCCAGGAAGAGTAGCTGCTGCCTTGGCAGGAACTAATGGGGATCCATAATAAACCCCAGGAAGAGTAGCTGCTGCCTTGGCAGGAACTAATGGGGATCCATAATAAACTCTAGGAAGAGTAGCTGCTGCCTTGGCAGGAACTAATGGGGATCCATAATAAACCCCAGGAAGAGTAGCTGCTGCCTTGACAGGAACTAATGGGGATCCATAATAAACTCCAGGAAGAGTAGCTGCTGCCTTGGCAGGAACTAATGGGGATCCATAATAAACCCCAGGAAGAGTAGCTGCTGCCTTGACAGGTTCTAATGGGGATCCATAATAAACCCCAGGAAGAGTAGCTGCTGCCTTGACAGGAACTAATGGGGATCCATAATAAACCCCAGGAAGAGTAGCTGCTGCCTTGACAGGAACTAATGGGGATCCATAATAAACCCCAGGAAGAGTAGCTGCTGCCTTGACAGGAACTAATGGGATCCATAATAAACCCCAGGAAGAGTAGCTGCTGCCTTGACAGGAACTAATGGGGATCCATAATAAACCCCAGGAAGAGTAGCTGCTGCCTTGACAGGAACTAATGGGGATCCATAATAAACCCCAGGAAGAGTAGCTGCTGCCTTGACAGGAACTAATGGGGATCCATAATAAACCCCAGGAAGAGTAGCTGCTGCCTTGACAGGAACTAATGGGGATCCATAATAAACCCCAGGAAGAGTAGCTGCTGCCTTGACAGGAACTAATGGGGATCCATAATAAACCCCAGGAAGAGTAGCTGCTGCCTTGACAGGAACTAATGGGGATCCATAATAAACCCCAGGAAGAGTAGCTGCTGCCTTGGCAGGAAACTAATGGGGATCCATAATAAACCCCAGGAAGAGTAGCTGCTGCCTTGGCAGGAACTAATGGGGATCCATAATAAACCCCAGGAAGAGTAGCTGCTGCCTTGCAGGAACTAATGGGATCCATAATAAACCCAGGAAGTAGCTGCTGCCTTGCAGGAACTAATGGGGATCCATAATAAACCCCAGGAAGAGTAGCTGCTGCCTGACAGGAACTAATGGGGATCCATAATAAACCCCAGGAAGAGTAGCTGCTGCCTTGACAGGAACTAATGGGGATCCATAATAAACCCCAGGAAGAGTAGCTGCTGCCTTGACAGGAACTAATGGGGATCCATAATAAACCCCAGGAAGAGTAGCTGCTGCCTTGACAGGAACTAATGGGGATCCATAATAAACCCCAGGAAGAGTAGCTGCTGCCTTGACAGGAACTAATGGGGATCCATAATAAACCCCAGGAAGAGTAGCTGCTGCCTTGACAGGAACTAATGGGGATCCATAATAAACCCCAGGAAGAGTAGCTGCTGCCTTGACAGGAACTAATGGGGATCCATAATAAACCCCAGGAAGAGTAGCTGCTGCCTTGACAGGAACTAATGGGGATCCATAATAAACCCCAGGAAGAGTAGCTGCTGCCTTGACAGGAACTAATGGGGATCCATAATAAACCCCAGGAAGAGTAGCTGCTGCCTTGACAGGAACTAATGGGGATCCATAATAAACCCCAGGAAGAGTAGCTGCTGCTTTGACAGGAACTAATGGGGATCCATAATAAACCCCAGGAAGAGTAGCTGCTGCCTTGACAGGAACTAATGGGGATCCATAATAAACCCCAGGAAGAGTAGCTGCTGCCTTGACAGGAACTAATGGGGATCCATAATAAACCCCAGGAAGAGTAGCTGCTGCCTTGGCAGGAACTAATGGGGATCCATAATAAACCCCAGGAAGAGTAGCTGCTGCCTCGACAGGAACAAATGGGGATCCATAATAAACCACAGGAAGAGTAGCTGCTGCCTTGTCAGGAACTAATGGGGATCCATAATAAACCCCAGGAAGAGTAGCTGCTGCCTTGGCAGGAACTAATGGGGATCCATAATAAACCCCAGGAAGAGTAGCTGCTGCCTCGACAGGAACAAATGGGGATCCATAATAAACCCCAGGAAGAGTAGCTGCTGCCTTGTCAGGAACTAATGGGGATCCATAATAAACCCCAGGAAGAGTAGCTGCTGCCTTGACAGGAACTAATGGGGATCCATAATAAACCCCAGGAAGAGTAGCTGCTGCCTTGACAGGAACTAATGGGGATCCATAATAAACCCCAGGAAGAGTAGCTGCTGCCTTGTCAGGAACTAATGGGGATCCATAATAAACCCCAGGAAGAGTAGCTGCTGCCTTGACAGGAACTAATGGGGATCCATAATAAACCCCAGGAAGAGTAGCTGCTGCCTCGACAGGAACTAATGGGGATCTATAATAAACCCCAGGAAGAGTAGCTGCTGCCTTGACAGGAACTAATGGGGATCCATAATAAACCCCAGGAAGAGTAGCTGCTGCCTTGACAGGAACTAATGGGGATCCATAATAAACCCCAGGAAGAGTAGCTGCTGCCTTGACAGGAACTAATGGGGATCCATAATAAACCCCAGGAAGAGTAGCTGCTGCCTTGGCAGGAACTAATGGGGATCCATAATAAACCCCAGGAAGAGTAGCTGCTGCCTTGGCAGGAACTAATGGGGATCCATAATAAACTCTAGGAAGAGTAGCTGCTGCCTTGGCAGGAACTAATGGGGATCCATAATAAACCCCAGGAAGAGTAGCTGCTGCCTTGACAGGAACTAATGGGGATCCATAATAAACTCCAGGAAGAGTAGCTGCTGCCTTGGCAGGAACTAATGGGGATCCATAATAAACCCCAGGAAGAGTAGCTGCTGCCTTGACAGGTTCTAATGGGGATCCATAATAAACCCCAGGAAGAGTAGCTGCTGCCTTGACAGGAACTAATGGGGATCCATAATAAACCCCAGGAAGAGTAGCTGCTGCCTTGACAGGAACTAATGGGGATCCATAATAAACCCCAGGAAGAGTAGCTGCTGCCTTGACAGGAACTAATGGGGATCCATAATAAACCCCAGGAAGAGTAGCTGCTGCTTTGACAGGAACTAATGGGGATCCATAATAAACCCCAGGAAGAGTAGCTGCTGCCTTGACAGGAACTAATGGGGATCCATAATAAACCCCAGGAAGAGTAGCTGCTGCCTTGACAGGAACTAATGGGGATCCATAATAAACCCCAGGAAGAGTAGCTGCTGCCTTGGCAGGAACTAATGGGGATCCATAATAAACCCCAGGAAGAGTAGCTGCTGCCTCGACAGGAACAAATGGGGATCCATAATAAACCACAGGAAGAGTAGCTGCTGCCTTGTCAGGAACTAATGGGGATCCATAATAAACCCCAGGAAGAGTAGCTGCTGCCTTGACAGGAACTAATGGGGATCCATAATAAACCCCAGGAAGAGTAGCTGCTGCCTTGTCAGGAACTAATGGGGATCCATAATAAACCCCAGGAAGAGTAGCTGCTGCCTTGACAGGAACTAATGGGGATCCATAATAAACCCCAGGAAGAGTAGCTGCTGCCTTGTCAGGAACTAATGGGGATCCATAATAAACCCCAGGAAGAGTAGCTGCTGCCTTGACAGGAACTAATGGGGATCCATAATAAACCCCAGGAAGAGTAGCTGCTGCCTCGACAGGAACTAATGGGGATCTATAATAAACCCCAGGAAGAGTAGCTGCTGCCTTGACAGGAACTAATGGGGATCCATAATAAACCCCAGGAAGAGTAGCTGCTGCCTTGACAGGAACTAATGGGGATCCATAATAAACCCCAGGAAGAGTAGCTGCTGCCTTGACAGGAACTAATGGGGATCCATAATAAACCCCAGGAAGAGTAGCTGCTGCCTTGGCAGGAACTAATGGGGATCCATAATAAACCCCAGGAAGAGTAGCTGCTGCCTTGACAGGAACTAATGGGGATCCATAATAAACCCCAGGAAGAGTAGCTGCTGCCTTGGCAGGAACTAATGGGGATCCATAATAAACCCCAGGAAGAGTAGCTGCTGCCTCGACAGGAACTAATGGGGATCCATAATAAACCCCAGGAAGAGTAGCTGCTGCCTTGGCAGGAACTAATGGGGATCCATAATAAACCCCAGGAAGAGTAGCTGCTGCCTCGACAGGAACTAATGGGGATCCATAATAAACCCCAGGAAGAGTAGCTGCTGCCTCGACAGGAACTAATGGGGATCTATAATAAACCGCAGGAAGAGTAGCTGCTGCCTTGACAGGAACTAATGGGGATCCATAATAAACCCCAGGAAGAGTAGCTGCTGCCTTGACAGGAACTAATGGGGATCCATAATAAACCCCAGGAAGAGTAGCTGCTGCCTTGACAGGAACTAATGGGGATCCATAATAAACCCCAGGAAGAGTAGCTGCTGCCTTGGCAGGAACTAATGGGGATCCATAATAAACCCCAGGAAGAGTAGCTGCTGCCTTGACAGGAACTAATGGGGATCCATAATAAACCCCAGGAAGAGTAGCTGCTGCCTTGGCAGGAACTAATGGGGATCCATAATAAACCCCAGGAAGAGTAGCTGCTGCCTCGACAGGAACTAATGGGGATCCATAATAAACCCCAGGAAGAGTAGCTGCTGCCTTGGCAGGAACTAATGGGGATCCATAATAAACCCCAGGAAGAGTAGCTGCTGCCTTGACAGGAACTAATGGAGATCCATAATAAACTCTAGGAAGAGTAGCTGCTGCCTTGACAGGAACTAATGGGGATCCATAATAAACCCCAGGAAGAGTAGCTGCTGCCTTGACAGGAACTAATGGGGATCCATAATAAACCCCAGGAAGAGTAGCTGCTGCCTTGACAGGAACTAATGGGGATCTATAATAAACCCCAGGAAGAGTAGCTGCTGCCTTGGCAGGAACTAATGGGGATCCATAATAAACCCCAGGAAGAGTAGCTGCTGCAGGAACTAATGGGGATCCATAATAAACCCCAGGAAGAGTAGCTGCTGCAGGAACTAATGGGGATCCATAATAAACCCCAGGAAGAGTAGCTGCTGCCTTGACAGGAACTAATGGGGATCCATAATAAACCCCAGGAAGAGTAGCTGCTGCAGGAACTAATGGGGATCCATAATAAACCCCAGGAAGAGTAGCTGCTGCAGGAACTAATGGGGATCCATAATAAACCCCAGGAAGAGTAGCTGCTGCAGGAACTAATGGGGATCCATAATAAACCCCAGGAAGAGTAGCTGCTGCCTTGACAGGAACTAATGGGGATCCATAATAAACCCCAGGAAGAGTAGCTGCTGCCTTGACAGGAACTAATGGGGATCCATAATAAACCCCAGGAAGAGTAGCTGCTGCCTTGGCAGGAACTAATGGGGATCTATAATAAACCCCAGGAAGAGTAGCTGCTGTCTTGGCAGGAACTAATGGGGATCTATAATAAACCCCAGGAAGAGTAGCTGCTGCCTTGGCAGGAACTAATGGGGATCCATAATAAACCCCAGGAAGAGTAGCTGCTGCCTTGGCAGGAACTAATGGGGATCCATAATAAACCCCAGGAAGAGTAGCTGCTGCCTTGGCAGGAACTAATGGGGATCTATAATAAACCCCAGGAAGAGTAGCTGCTGCCTTGGCAGGAACTAATGGGGATCCATAATAAACCCCAGGAAGAGTAGCTGCTGCCTTGACAGGAACTAATGGGGATCCATAATAAACCCCAGGAAGAGTAGCTGCTGCAGGAACTAATGGGGATCCATAATAAACCCCAGGAAGAGTAGCTGCTGCAGGAACTAATGGGGATCTATAATAAACCCCAGGAAGAGTAGCTGCTGCAGGAACTAATGGGGATCTATAATAAACCCCAGGAAGAGTAGCTGCTGCAGGAACTAATGGGGATCCATAATAAACCCCAGGAAGAGTAGCTGCTGCCTTGGCAGGAACTAATGGAGATCCATAATAAACCCCAGGAAGAGTAGCTGATGCCTTGGCAGGAACTAATGGGGATCCATAATAAACCTACATACTTAATAAATATAAATACAAAATAGTTTCTCACATTGTTTGAACGGATGTTGTCAGGGCACCATTGGAAATGATACCCTGGTCTCAGTGGGTTCTCCTGGTTAAATCAAGGTTCATAATAAAAGCAAATGTACGCTATTCTTCTTCTGTGGTGTTTCACACAGTCCTAACCTTTTCCTCTGTGGTGTTTCACACAGTCCTAACCTTTTCTTCTGTGGTGTTTCACACAGTCCTAACCTTTTCCTCTGTGGTGTTTCACACAGTCCTAACCTTTTCTTCTGTGGTGTTTCACACAGTCCTAACCTTTTCTTCTGTGGTGTTTCACACAGTCCTAACCTTTTCTTCTGTGGTGTTTCACACAGTCCTAACCTTTTCTTCTGTGGTGTTTCACACAGTCCTAACCTTTTCTTCTGTGGTGTTTCACACAGTCCTAACCTTTTCTTCTGTGGTGTTTCACACAGTCCTAACCTTTTCTTCTGTGGTGTTTCACACAGTCCTAACCTTTTCTTCTGTGGTGTTTCAGACCATCCTATGTCGTCCCTACCAGTCTGTTCCAGGGGATCAAGGCTGTTAACCCCATGTTCAGAGGATACTCACAACAGGTAGGTTGTCTTCTCATTGTGATAATATCATTTATAATACGCTAAAACGGATGTTTGTAGGAAAGACAGATGGGCTCCTCTTGTTCTTCTTCTCTAGGGCTGTTCCTGAACCAGTAAAGGTCATTCCCAGACAGAGAGCTCCTCTTGTTCTTCTTCTCTAGGGCTGTTCCTGAACCAGTAAAGGTCATTCCCAGACAGATGGGCTCCTCTTGTTCTTCTTCTCTAGGGCTGTTCCTGAACCAGTAAAGGTCATTCCCAGACAGATGGGCTCCTCTTGTTCTTCTTCTCTAGGGCTGTTCCTGAACCAGTAAAGGTCATTCCCAGACAGATGGGCTCCTCTTGTTCTTCTTCTCTAGGGCTGTTCCTGAACCAGTAAAGGTCATTCCCAGACAGATGGGCTCCTCTTGTTCTTCTTCTCTAGGGCTGTTCCTGAACCAGTAAAGGTCATTCCCAGACAGATGGGCTCCTCTTGTTCTTCTTCTCTAGGGCTGTTCCTGAACCAGTAAAGGTCATTCCCAGACAGAGAGCTCCTCTTGTTCTTCTTCTCTAGGGCTGTTCCTGAACCAGTGAAGGTCATTCCCAGACAGATGGGCTCCTCTTGTTCTTCTTCTCTAGGGCTGTTCCTGAACCAGTAAAGGTCATTCCCAGACAGAGAGCTCCTCTTGTTCTTCTTCTCTAGGGCTGTTCCTGAACCAGTAAAGGTCATTCCCAGACAGATGGGCTCCTCTTGTTCTTCTTCTCTAGGGCTGTTCCTGAACCAGTAAAGGTCATTCCCAGACAGAGAGCTCCTCTTGTTCTTCTTCTCTAGGGCTGTTCCTGAACCAGTAAAGGTCATTCCCAGACAGATGGGCTCCTCTTGTTCTTCTTCTCTAGGGCTGTTCCTGAACCAGTAAAGGTCATTCCCAGACAGATGGGCTCCTCTTGTTCTTCTTCTCTAGGGCTGTTCCTGAACCAGTAAAGGTCATTCCCAGACAGATGGGCTCCTCTTGTTCTTCTTCTCTAGGGCTGTTCCTGAACCAGTGAAGGTCATTCCCAGACAGATGGGCTCCTCTTGTTCTTCTTCTCTAGGGCTGTTCCTGAACCAGTGAAGGTCATTCCCAGACAGATGGGCTCCTCTTGTTCTTCTTCTCTAGGGCTGTTCCTGAACCAGTGAAGGTCATTCCCAGACAGAGAGCTCCTCTTGTTCTTCTTCTCTAGGGCTGTTCCTGAACCAGTAAAGGTCATTCCCAGACAGAGAGCTCCTCTTGTTCTTCTTCTCTAGGGCTGTTCCTGAACCAGTAAAGGTCATTCCCAGACAGAGAGCTCCTCTTGTTCTTCTTCTCTAGGGCTGTTCCTGAACCAGTAAAGGTCATTCCCAGACAGAGAGCTCCTCTTGTTCTTCTTCTCTAGGGCTGTTCCTGAACCAGTAAAGGTCATTCCCAGACAGATGGGCTCCTCTTGTTCTTCTTCTCTAGGGCTGTTCCTGAACCAGTAAAGGTCATTCCCAGACAGAGAGCTCCTCTTGTTCTTCTTCTCTAGGGCTGTTCCTGAACCAGTAAAGGTCATTCCCAGACAGAGAGCTCCTCTTGTTCTTCTTCTCTAGGGCTGTTCCTGAACCAGTAAAGGTCATTCCCAGACAGAGAGCTCCTCTTGTTCTTCTTCTCTAGGGCTGTTCCTGAACCAGTAAAGGTCATTCCCAGACAGAGAGCTCCTCTTGTTCTTCTTCTCTAGGGCTGTTCCTGAACCAGTAAAGGTCATTCCCAGACAGAGAGCTCCTCTTGTTCTTCTTCTCTAGGGCTGTTCCTGAACCAGTAAAGGTCATTCCCAGACAGAGAGCTCCTCTTGTTCTTCTTCTCTAGGGCTGTTCCTGAACCAGTAAAGGTCATTCCCAGACAGATGGGCTCCTCTTGTTCTTCTTCTCTAGGGCTGTTCCTGAACCAGTAAAGGTCATTCCCAGACAGAGAGCTCCTCTTGTTCTTCTTCTCTAGGGCTGTTCCTGAACCAGTAAAGGTCATTCCCAGACAGAGAGCTCCTCTTGTTCTTCTTCTCTAGGGCTGTTACTGAACCAGTAAAGGTCATTCCCAGGCAGACAGATGGGCTCATCATTATATCACTATACCTATATCATTATACCACTATACCTATATCATTATACCACTATAACTATATCATTATACCACTATAACTATATCATTATACCACTATAACTATATCACTATACCACTATAACTATATCATTATACCACTATAACTATATCACTATACCTGTATAACTATATCACTATACCTATATCATTATACCACTATACCTATATAACTATATCATTATACCACTAACTATACCACTATACCTATATAACTATATCATTATACCACTAACTATACCACTATACCTATATAACTATATCATTATACCACTAACTATACCACTATACCTATATAACTATATCATTATACCACTATAACTATATCACTATAACTATATCATTATATCATTATACCACTATAACTATATCACTATAACTATATCATTATATCATTATACCACTATAACTATATCACTATACCTATATAACTATATCACTATAACTATCACTATACCTATGTAACTATATCATTATACCACTATAACTATATCACTAACTATCACTATACCTATATAACTATATCATTATAACTATATAACTATCACTATATCATTATACATTTCCTCTAAACCTCCAGTAATATCTGCACTGATACTCAGATGCTCATTTGGGCAGGACACTGCAGCAAGCAGAATTCACTGTTATGTTCATGGCATTTTACTGTTGAAAAAATATATACTTGCAGATGGATACACTGCTACCATGAAGGGATGCACCTGATTGGCTATGATGTACAGATATCCTGTGGCATTCAAACGTCGCTCCACTTTTATCAAGGGGCCCAATGTGTTCCATGAAAACACACCCCACACCAGCCTGTAATGTTGACGCACGGCATTATGGATGCAGGTGCTCGTGGTTTTCTCCCTACCCTAGTCCTCCCATCCGCGTGAAACAGCAGGAACCAGGATTTATTAGACCAGGCAATGTATTTCCATTTCTCAAGAGTCCAGTGTTTTCCTTCTTAAGCCCACTGCAACCACATTATCTTATTTGCTGAAAGAAGTCGATCTCTTTCAGGTCGTCGGCTGGCATACACCCATTCGTGTCAAGGTTCATCGAGTTGTACAGTATTTTAGGGGTCTTTGGGAACCAATGTTGTACTGGACTGTCAGTTGACTAACTATAGCCTGTCTGTTGCTCTTGAGCGTGGAAAAACCCAGCAGTGTTGCAATTCTTGACACAATCAAACTGGTTCGCCTGTCTCCTACTACCATTTCCCTGTTCAAAGGCACTTCAATCTTTTGTCTTGCCAGTTCACCTTTTGAATGGCACACACACATACAATCCATGTCTCAAGGTTTAAAAATCCTTCTTTAACCCGTCTCCTCCCCTTCATCTACACTGATTTGAAGTGGCACCAATAAGGGATCATACCTTTCACCTGGTCAGTCATGTCGTGGAAAGAAAGAGCAGGTGTTCCTAATGTTTTGTCCATGTCTATGTCTACTTCAGGACTCTCAGGAGTTCCTGCGCTGTCTGATGGACCAGCTCCACGAGGAGCTGAAGGAGCCACTGGCCGAGCCCCCTGACAACGACCTACACTCTCACGCCATCGTTATGGACGACGGCGGCCCCGACGACAACAGCCCCAGCCAATCGGACAACGACTTTCAGTCGTGCGAGTCGTGCGGCGGCAGCAGCGAGCGAGTGGACAGCGAGGGTCAGGGTGGGAGCGGGGACAGGCAGGCGGCGCCTTCAAGGGAGGAGTCTAACGAGGCGGAGATGCTGATCCCCGACGGGCCTGACTCCTCCCACTCCTCCGGCCAGACCAATAGGGAGTTGCAGAAAGAGAAGAACCTGATCAACGACCTCTACCGGGGATCAGGGGGAGACCTGGATAAAAACGTGGATACCACTCCCACCAATGAGGCCACGTCCATCGTCAGCAGCCAGGGGACAATCAAAGTCCAAATACAGAGCCGGATGGCTGGTAGGTGGGATGGCTGGTAGGTGGGATGGCTGGTAGGTGGGATGGCTGGTAGGTGGGATGGCTGGGAGGTGGGATGGCTGGGAGGTGGGATGGCTGGGAGGTGGGATGGCTGGGAGGTGGGATGGCTGGGAGGTGGGATGGCTGGGAGGTGGGATGGCTGGGAGGTGGGATGGCTGGGAGGTGGGATGGCTGGGAGGTCTGGTAGGTGGGATGGCTGGTAGGGCTGGTAGGTGGGATGGCTGGTAGGTGGGATGGCTGGTAGGGCTGGTAGGGCTGGTAGGCTGGGATGGCTGGCAGGTGGGATGGCTGGTAGGGCTGGTAGGTGGGATGGCTGGTAGGTGGGATGGCTGGTGGGTGGGGTGGCTGGTGGGGGGGTGGGGTGGCTGGTGGGTGGCACTGATTGTAAGTTGTTCTGGATAATGGTCTCCTCCTCTCTGTTCCCAGAGCTGCAGGTAGTGTCCAGCAGCACCCGGACCCAGAGTCCAGTCCATACGGAGGGACACTGCCTCACCAAGATGTCCTCCAGCCCCCGCAAGACTAACTCTGTCTGGCCAGGAATGTCCTCCAGCCCCCCCAAGACTAACTCTGTCTGGCCAGGAATGTCCTCTAGCCATAAGAAAGGTATAGTATGAAAATGAAAATGTATTTTTGCGCCAAATGAAAATACACGAAGGCAACAATACAGAACAGAGTCATTAGAGTATCTCTCTACGGCCTCCCGAGTGGCGTAGTGGTGGTCTAAGGCACTGCACTAGCTGTGCCACTAGAGATTCTGGGTTCGAGTCCAGGCTCTGTCGCAGCCGGCCGCGACCAGGAGACCCATGGGGCTGCGCACAATTGGCCCAGCGTCGTCCGGATTAGGGGAGGGTTTGGCCCAGCGTCGTCCGGATTAGGGGAGGGTTTGGCCCAGCGTCGTCCGGATTAGGGGAGGGTTTGGCCCAGCGTCGTCCGGATTAGGGGAGGGTTTGGCCCAGCGTCGTCCGGATTAGGGGAGGGTTTGGCCCAGCGTCGTCCGGGTTAGGGGAGGGTTTGGCCCAGCGTCGTCCGGGTTAGGGGAGGGTTTTGCCGGCAAGGTTGTCCTTGTCCCATCGTGTACCAGCGACTCCTGTGGCGGGCTGGGTGCAGTGCACGCTGACACGGTCGCCAGGTGTACTGTGTTTCCTTCGACACATTGGTGCGTCGGGCTTCCGGGTTAAGTGGGCATTGTGTCAAGAAGCAGTGCGGTAACTACCAATCGGATATCAGGAAATTGGGGAGAAAAAAGGGGTACAAATAAATAAAAAAGATGATCTAGCATCGAGCAATTCAATCAACACACTGCCTCTCTGACTCTCTCTGTCTCTCTGACTCTCGCTCTCTGACTCTCTCTCTGACTCCAACTCTCTCTCTCTCTGACTCTCTCTATCTCTCTGACTCTCTCTCTGACTCTCTCTCTGACTCTCTCTGACTCTCTCTCTGACTCTCTCTCTGACTGTCTGACTCTCTCTCTCTCTGACTCGCTCTCTGACTCTCTCTCTGACTCTCTCTGACTCTCTCTCTCTCTGACTCTCTCTGTCTCTCTGACTCTCTCTCTCTGACTGTCTCTCTGACTCTCTCTCTGACTCTCTCTCTCTGACTCTCTCTCTGACTCTCTCTCTCTGACTCTCTCTCTCTGACTCTCTCTCTCTCTGACTCTCTCTGACTCTCTCTCTCTCTCTGACTCTCTCTCTCTCTGACTCTCTCTGTCTTTCTCTCTCTCTGTGACTGTCTCTCTGTCTCTATCTCTCTCTCTCTGTCTCTCTCTGTCTCTGTCTCTCTCTCTCTCTCTGTCTCTCTCTCTCTCTCTGTCTCTCTCTCTCTCTGTCTCTCTCTCTCTCTGTCTCTCTGTCTCTCTCTCTGTCTCTCTCTCTCTCTGTCTCTCTCTCTCTCTCTCTGTCTCTCTCTCTCTCTGTCTCTCTCTCTCTCTGTCTCTCTCTCTCTGACTCTGTAGTGTCCTCATTCTCCTCAACAAAGAGCCAGAAGAAGTATCGTAGTGTGATATCAGACGTGTTTGATGGGACCATTGTCAGCTCAGTACAGTGTCTGACCTGCGATAGGGTGAGTATTTTGTCTAGTCATCTTGTGGGGCTCCTTCCTCCTCTCAGGCCTTAACCCTCTCACCCCCCATGTTAACTTGACTCGTGTCTCTCTGCCTCATCTTTGGAGTATGGAGTCACTCTGAACCCACACTGTTCTGCGGGAAGGCCTGCCAGTTTGGACTTGATGGAGTACAGCAGGAGTGACTTTATGTAGCAGGTTAGGAGAGTTAACGTAGCAGGTTAGGAGAGGTAACGTAGCAGGTTAGGATAGGTAACGTAGCAGGTTAGGAGAGTTAACGTAGCAGGTTAGGAGAGGTAACGTAGCAGGTTAGGATAGGTAACGTAGCAGGTTAGGAGAGGTAACGTAGCAGGTTAGGATAGGTAACGTAGCAGGTTAGGATAGGTAACGTAGCAGGTTAGGAGAGTTAACGTAGCAGGTTAGGAGAGGTAACGTAGCAGGTTAGGATAGGTAACGTAGCAGGTTAGGATAGGTAACGTAGCAGGTTAGGAGAGTTAACGTAGCAGGTTAGGATAGGTAACGTAGCAGGTTAGGATAGGTAACGTAGCAGGTTAGGAGAGTTAACGTAGCAGGTTAGGATAGGTAACGTAGCAGGTTAGGAGAGTTAACGTAGCAGGTTAGGATAGGTAACGTAGCAGGTTAGGATGGGTAACGTAGCAGGTTAGGATAGGTAACGTAGCAGGTTAGGATAGGTAACGTAGCAGGTTAGGATAGGTAACGTAGCAGGTTAGGAGAGGTAACGTAGCAGGTTAGGAGAGGTAACGTAGCAGGTTAGGAGAGTTAACGTAGCAGGTTAGGAGAGTTAACGTAGCAGGGTAGGAGAGTTAACGTAGCAGGTTAGGAGAGTTAACGTAGCAGGTTAGGATAGGTAACGTAGCAGGTTAGGATAGTTAACGTAGCAGGTTAGGATAGGTAACGTAGCAGGTTAGGATAGGTAACGTAGCAGGTTAGGATAGGTAACGTAGCAGGTTAGGAGAGTTAACGTAGCAGGTTAGGATAGGTAACGTAGCAGGTTAGGATGGGTAACGTAGCAGGTTAGGATGGGTAACGTAGCAGGTTAGGATGGGTAACGTAGCAGGTTAGGATAGGTAACGTAGCAGGTTAGGATAGGTAACGTAGCAGGTTAGGATGGGTAACGTAGCAGGTTAGGATAGGTAACGTAGCAGGTTAGGATAGGTAACGTAGCAGGTTAGGATAGGTAACGTAGCAGGTTAGGAGAGTTAACGTAGCAGGTTAGGAGAGTTAACGTAGCAGGTTAGGATAGGTAACGTAGCAGGTTAGGATAGGTAACGTAGCAGGGTAGGATAGGTAACGTAGCAGGTTAGGATAGGTAACGTAGCAGGGTAGGATAGGTAACGTAGCAGGTTAGGATAGGTAACGTAGCAGGGTAGGATAGTCCAATTGTCCTCGACGCAACTCGAACATATCTAGCAACAACCTGGCCTTCCCTCAGAACAGCCTTTGTTTCCATTCATGTTATTCTACCTCATCTTTACATATCACTCCTCCCTCCAGGTGTCAGTGACCCTAGAGAACTTCCAGGACCTGTCCCTGCCCATCCCAGGTAAGGAGGACCTGGCTAAACTCCACTCCTCCTCCCATCAGACCTCTCTGATCAAGGCTGGCTCCTGTGGTGAGGCCTACGCTGCTCAGGGATGGGTCGCCTTCGTCATGGAATACATCAAGAGGTACGGACAGCCTGGGTACCCTAACTAGAAAATCCTTTAATGGGTACGGACAGCCTGGTGACCCTAACTAGAAAACCCTTTAATGGGTACAGACAGCCTGGTGACCCTAACTAGAAAACCCTTTAATGGGTACAGACAGCCTGGTGACCCTAACTATTATACCCTTTAATGGGTACAGACAGCCTGGTGACCCTAACTAGAAAACCCTTTAATGGGTACAGACAGCCTGGTGACCCTAACTAGAAAACCCTTTAATGGGTACAGATAGCCTGGTGACCCTAACTAGAAAACCCTTTAATGGGTACAGACAGCCTGGGGACCCTAACTATTATACCCTTTAATGGGTACAGACAGCCTGGGGACCCTAACTAGAAAACCCTTTAATGGGTACAGACAGCCTGGTGATCCTAACTAGAAAACCCTTTAATGGGTACAGACAGCCTGGTGACCCTAACTATTATACACTTTAATGGGTACGGTCAGCCTGGTGACCCTAACTAGAAAACCCTTTAATGGGTACAGACAGCCTGGTGACCCTAACTATTATACCCTTTAATGGGTACAGACAGCCTGGTGACCCTAACTATTATACCCTTTAATGGGTACAGACAGCCTGGTGACCCTAACTATTAAACCCTTTAATGGGTACAGACAGCCTGGGGACCCTAACTATTATACCCTTTAATGGGTACAGACAGCCTGGTGACCCTAACTATTATACCCTTTAATGGGTACAGACAGCCTGGTGACCCTAACTAGAAAACCCTTTAATGGGTACGGACAGCCTGGTGACCCTAACTAGAAAACCCTTTAATGGGTACAGACAGCTCAGGGATGGGTCGGCTTCGTCATGGAATACATCAAGAGGTTTATGTTATATACAGAATGTACCTGATCAGTGTTATGGGGATGAGGCTTAATAATGGTCACAACAACGTGTTTAGTACATCATCAAGTCCTATAACGTTATAAGGATATGAATGATGTGATGAGGCAGAGTGAGTCAGCAGGTTGAAGATCATGTGACAAGCCATACAGATCAGTCATGTCAGGGCCCCTATGTCCCCAACACACACTTCCTATGTCCCCCAACACACACTTCCTATGTCCCCCAACACACACTTCCTATGTCCCCCAACACACACTTCCTATGTCCCCCAACACACACTTCCTATGTCCCCCAACACACACTTCCTTACCACTTTTATATTGTCTGCATCAGTGGTGTAAAGTACTTCAGTAAAAACACTTTAAAGTACAACTTAAGAAGTTTATTTTGGGGAATCTGTACGTTACTGTACTGTTTATTATTTTTTGGCTACCTTTACTTCACTATATTCCTTAAGAAAATATTGTACTTTTTACTCCTTACATTTTCCTTGACAACCAAAAGTACTCATTACATTTTGAATACTTAGCAGGACAGGAAAACTGTTCAATTCACGCACTTATTAAGAGTCAACATTAACACATTGGTAGGAGTCAGGGTTGGGGTCAACATTAACACATTGGTAGGAGTCAGGGTTGGGGTCAACATTAACACATTGGTAGGAGTCAGGGTTGGGGTCAACATTAACACATTGTTAGGAGTCAGGGTTGGGGTCAACATTAACACATTGTTAGTAGGAGTCAGGGTTGGGGTCAACATTAATACATTGTTAGGAGTCAGGGTTGGGGTCAACATTAACACATTGTTAGTAGGAGTCAGGGTTGGGGTCAACATTAACACATTGTTAGTAGGAGTCAGGGTTGGGGTCAACATTAACACATTGTTAGGAGTCAGGGTTGGGGTCAACATTAACACATTGGTAGGAGTCAGGGTTGGGGTCAACATTAACACATTGGTAGGAGTCAGGGTTGGGGTCAACATTAACACATTGGTAGGAGTCAGGGTTGGGGTCAACATTAACACATTGTTAGGAGTTAGGGTTGGGGTCAACATTAACACATTGTTAGGAGTCAGGGTTGGGGTCAACATTAACACATTGTTAGGAGTCAGGGTTGGGGTCAACATTAACACATTGTTAGGAGTCAGGGTTGGGGTCAACATTAACACATTGTTAGGAGTCAGGGTTGGGGTCAACATTAACACATTGGTAGGAGTCAGGGTTGGGGTCAACATTAACACATTGTTAGGAGTCAGGGTTGGGGTCAACATTAACACATTGTTAGGAGTCAGGGTTGGGGTCAACATTAACACATTGTTAGGAGTCAGGGTTGGGGTCAACATTAACACATTGTTAGGAGTCAGGGTTGGGGTCAACATTAACACATTGTTAGGAGTCAGGGTTGGGGTCAACATTAACACATTGTTAGGAGTTAGGGTTGGGGTCAACATTAACACATTGTTAGGAGTCAGGGTTGGGGTCAACATTAACACATTGTTAGTAGGAGTCAGGGTTGGGGTCAACATTAACACATTGTTAGTAGGAGTCAGGGTTGGGGTCAACATTAACACATTGTTAGTAGGAGTCAGGGTTGGGGTCAACATTAATACATTGTTAGGAGTCAGGGTTGGGGTCAACATTAATACATTGTTAGGAGTCAGGGTTGGGGTCAACATTAACACATTGTTAGTAGGAGTCAGGGTTGGGGTCAACATTAATACATTGTTAGTAGGAGTCAGGGTTGGGGTCAACATTAACACATTGTTAGTAGGAGTCAGGGTTGGGGTCAACATTAACACATTGTTAGTAGGAGTCAGGGTTGGGGTCAACATTAACACATTGTTAGGAGTCAGGGTTGGGGTCAACATTAACACATTGTTAGGAGTCAGGGTTGGGGTCAACATTAACACATTGTTAGTAGGAGTCAGGGTTGGGGTCAACATTAATACATTGTTAGGAGTCAGGGTTGGGGTCAACATTAATACATTGTTAGTAGGAGTCAGGGTTGGGGTCAACATTAACACATTGTTAGTAGGAGTCAGGGTTGGGGTCAACATTAACACATTGTTAGGAGGAGTCAGGGTTGGGGTCAACATTAACACATTGTTAGGAGGAGTCAGGGTTGGGGTCAACATTAATACATTGTTAGGAGGAGTCAGGGTTGGGGTCAACATTAACACATTGTTAGGAGGAGTCAGGGTTGGGGTCAACATTAACACATTGTTAGGAGGAGTCAGGGTTGGGGTCAACATTAACACATTGTTAGGAGGAGTCAGGGTTGGGGTCAACATTAACACATTGTTAGGAGTCAGGGTTGGGGTCAACATTAATACATTGTTAGGAGTCAGGGTTGGGGTCAACATTAACACATTGTTAGGAGTCAGGGTTGTGGTCAACATTAACACATTGTTAGGAGTCAGGGTTGGGGTCAACATTAACACATTGTTAGTAGGAGTCAGGGTTGTGGTCAACATTAACACATTGTTAGTAGGAGTCAGGGTTGTGGTCAACATTAATACATTGTTAGGAGTCAGGGTTGGGGTCAACATTAACACATTGTTAGTAGGAGTCAGGGTTGGGGTCAACATTAACACATTGTTAGTAGGAGTCAGGGTTGGGGTCAACATTAACACATTGTTAGTAGGAGTCAGGGTTGGGGTCAACATTAACACATTGTTAGGAGGAGTCAGGGTTGGGTCAACATTAACACATTGTTAGTAGGAGTCAGGGTTGGGGTCAACATTAACACATTGTTAGTAGGAGTCAGGGTTGGGGTCAACATTAACACATTGTTAGTAGGAGTCAGGGTTGGGGTCAACATTAACACATTGTTAGGAGGAGTCAGGGTTGGGGTCAACATTAACACATTGTTAGGAGGAGTCAGGGTTGGGGTCAACATTAACACATTGTTAGGAGGAGTCAGGGTTGGGGTCAACATTAACACATTGTTAGGAGGAGTCAGGGTTGGGGTCAACATTAACACATTGTTAGGAGGAGTCAGGGTTGGGGTCAACATTAACACATTGTTAGGAGTCAGGGTTGGGGTCAACATTAACACATTGTTAGGAGTCAGGGTTGGGGTCAACATTAACACATTGTTAGGAGTTAGGGTTGGGGTCAACATTAACACATTGTTAGGAGTCAGGGTTGGGGTCAACATTAACACATTGTTAGTAGGAGTCAGGGTTGGGGTCAACATTAACACATTGTTAGTAGGAGTCAGGGTTGGGGTCAACATTAACACATTGTTAGTAGGAGTCAGGGTTGGGGTCAACATTAATACATTGTTAGGAGTCAGGGTTGGGGTCAACATTAATACATTGTTAGGAGTCAGGGTTGGGGTCAACATTAACACATTGTTAGTAGGAGTCAGGGTTGGGGTCAACATTAATACATTGTTAGTAGGAGTCAGGGTTGGGGTCAACATTAACACATTGTTAGTAGGAGTCAGGGTTGGGGTCAACATTAACACATTGTTAGTAGGAGTCAGGGTTGGGGTCAACATTAACACATTGTTAGGAGTCAGGGTTGGGGTCAACATTAACACATTGTTAGGAGTCAGGGTTGGGGTCAACATTAATACATTGTTAGTAGGAGTCAGGGTTGGGGTCAACATTAATACATTGTTAGGAGTCAGGGTTGGGGTCAACATTAATACATTGTTAGTAGGAGTCAGGGTTGGGGTCAACATTAACACATTGTTAGTAGGAGTCAGGGTTGGGGTCAACATTAACACATTGTTAGGAGGAGTCAGGGTTGGGGTCAACATTAACACATTGTTAGTAGGAGTCAGGGTTGGGGTCAACATTAACACATTGTTAGTAGGAGTCAGGGTTGGGGTCAACATTAATACATTGTTAGGAGTCAGGGTTGGGGTCAACATTAATACATTGTTAGGAGTCAGGGTTGGGGTCAACATTAACACATTGTTAGTAGGAGTCAGGGTTGGGGTCAACATTAATACATTGTTAGTAGGAGTCAGGGTTGGGGTCAACATTAACACATTGTTAGTAGGAGTCAGGGTTGGGGTCAACATTAACACATTGTTAGTAGGAGTCAGGGTTGGGGTCAACATTAACACATTGTTAGGAGTCAGGGTTGGGGTCAACATTAACACATTGTTAGGAGTCAGGGTTGGGGTCAACATTAACACATTGTTAGTAGGAGTCAGGGTTGGGGTCAACATTAATACATTGTTAGGAGTCAGGGTTGGGGTCAACATTAATACATTGTTAGTAGGAGTCAGGGTTGGGGTCAACATTAACACATTGTTAGTAGGAGTCAGGGTTGGGGTCAACATTAACACATTGTTAGGAGGAGTCAGGGTTGGGGTCAACATTAACACATTGTTAGGAGGAGTCAGGGTTGGGGTCAACATTAATACATTGTTAGGAGGAGTCAGGGTTGGGGTCAACATTAACACATTGTTAGGAGGAGTCAGGGTTGGGGTCAACATTAACACATTGTTAGGAGGAGTCAGGGTTGGGGTCAACATTAACACATTGTTAGGAGGAGTCAGGGTTGGGGTCAACATTAACACATTGTTAGGAGTCAGGGTTGGGGTCAACATTAATACATTGTTAGGAGTCAGGGTTGGGGTCAACATTAACACATTGTTAGGAGTCAGGGTTGTGGTCAACATTAACACATTGTTAGGAGTCAGGGTTGGGGTCAACATTAACACATTGTTAGTAGGAGTCAGGGTTGTGGTCAACATTAACACATTGTTAGTAGGAGTCAGGGTTGTGGTCAACATTAATACATTGTTAGGAGTCAGGGTTGGGGTCAACATTAACACATTGTTAGTAGGAGTCAGGGTTGGGGTCAACATTAACACATTGTTAGTAGGAGTCAGGGTTGGGGTCAACATTAACACATTGTTAGTAGGAGTCAGGGTTGGGGTCAACATTAACACATTGTTAGGAGGAGTCAGGGTTGGGGTCAACATTAACACATTGTTAGTAGGAGTCAGGGTTGGGGTCAACATTAACACATTGTTAGTAGGAGTCAGGGTTGGGGTCAACATTAACACATTGTTAGTAGGAGTCAGGGTTGGGGTCAACATTAACACATTGTTAGGAGGAGTCAGGGTTGGGGTCAACATTAACACATTGTTAGGAGGAGTCAGGGTTGGGGTCAACATTAACACATTGTTAGGAGGAGTCAGGGTTGGGGTCAACATTAACACATTGTTAGGAGGAGTCAGGGTTGGGGTCAACATTAACACATTGTTAGGAGGAGTCAGGGTTGGGGTCAACATTAACACATTGTTAGGAGTCAGGGTTGGGGTCAACATTAACACATTGTTAGGAGTCAGGGTTGGGGTCAACATTAACACATTGTTAGGAGTTAGGGTTGGGGTCAACATTAACACATTGTTAGGAGTCAGGGTTGGGGTCAACATTAACACATTGTTAGTAGGAGTCAGGGTTGGGGTCAACATTAACACATTGTTAGTAGGAGTCAGGGTTGGGGTCAACATTAACACATTGTTAGTAGGAGTCAGGGTTGGGGTCAACATTAATACATTGTTAGGAGTCAGGGTTGGGGTCAACATTAATACATTGTTAGGAGTCAGGGTTGGGGTCAACATTAACACATTGTTAGTAGGAGTCAGGGTTGGGGTCAACATTAATACATTGTTAGTAGGAGTCAGGGTTGGGGTCAACATTAACACATTGTTAGTAGGAGTCAGGGTTGGGGTCAACATTAACACATTGTTAGTAGGAGTCAGGGTTGGGGTCAACATTAACACATTGTTAGGAGTCAGGGTTGGGGTCAACATTAACACATTGTTAGGAGTCAGGGTTGGGGTCAACATTAATACATTGTTAGTAGGAGTCAGGGTTGGGGTCAACATTAATACATTGTTAGGAGTCAGGGTTGGGGTCAACATTAATACATTGTTAGTAGGAGTCAGGGTTGGGGTCAACATTAACACATTGTTAGTAGGAGTCAGGGTTGGGGTCAACATTAACACATTGTTAGGAGGAGTCAGGGTTGGGGTCAACATTAATACATTGTTAGGAGGAGTCAGGGTTGGGGTCAACATTAACACATTGTTAGGAGGAGTCAGGGTTGGGGTCAACATTAACACATTGTTAGGAGGAGTCAGGGTTGGGGTCAACATTAACACATTGTTAGGAGGAGTCAGGGTTGGGGTCAACATTAACACATTGTTAGGAGGAGTCAGGGTTGGGGTCAACATTAACACATTGTTAGGAGGAGTCAGGGTTGGGGTCAACATTAACACATTGTTAGGAGTCAGGGTTGGGGTCAACATTAACACATTGTTAGGAGTCAGGGTTGGGGTCAACATTAACACATTGTTAGGAGTTAGGGTTGGGGTCAACATTAACACATTGTTAGGAGTCAGGGTTGGGGTCAACATTAACACATTGTTAGTAGGAGTCAGGGTTGGGGTCAACATTAACACATTGTTAGTAGGAGTCAGGGTTGGGGTCAACATTAACACATTGTTAGTAGGAGTCAGGGTTGGGGTCAACATTAATACATTGTTAGGAGTCAGGGTTGGGGTCAACATTAATACATTGTTAGGAGTCAGGGTTGGGGTCAACATTAACACATTGTTAGTAGGAGTCAGGGTTGGGGTCAACATTAATACATTGTTAGTAGGAGTCAGGGTTGGGGTCAACATTAACACATTGTTAGTAGGAGTCAGGGTTGGGGTCAACATTAACACATTGTTAGTAGGAGTCAGGGTTGGGGTCAACATTAACACATTGTTAGGAGTCAGGGTTGGGGTCAACATTAACACATTGTTAGGAGTCAGGGTTGGGGTCAACATTAATACATTGTTAGTAGGAGTCAGGGTTGGGGTCAACATTAATACATTGTTAGGAGTCAGGGTTGGGGTCAACATTAATACATTGTTAGTAGGAGTCAGGGTTGGGGTCAACATTAACACATTGTTAGTAGGAGTCAGGGTTGGGGTCAACATTAACACATTGTTAGTAGGAGTCAGGGTTGGGGTCAACATTAACACATTGTTAGGAGTCAGGGTTGGGGTCAACATTAACACATTGTTAGGAGTCAGGGTTGGGGTCAACATTAATACATTGTTAGTAGGAGTCAGGGTTGGGGTCAACATTAATACATTGTTAGGAGTCAGGGTTGGGGTCAACATTAATACATTGTTAGTAGGAGTCAGGGTTGGGGTCAACATTAACACATTGTTAGTAGGAGTCAGGGTTGGGGTCAACATTAACACATTGTTAGGAGGAGTCAGGGTTGGGGTCAACATTAATACATTGTTAGGAGGAGTCAGGGTTGGGGTCAACATTAACACATTGTTAGGAGGAGTCAGGGTTGGGGTCAACATTAACACATTGTTAGGAGGAGTCAGGGTTGGGGTCAACATTAACACATTGTTAGGAGGAGTCAGGGTTGGGGTCAACATTAACACATTGTTAGGAGGAGTCAGGGTTGGGGTCAACATTAACACATTGTTAGGAGGAGTCAGGGTTGGGGTCAACATTAACACATTGTTAGGAGTCAGGGTTGGGGTCAACATTAATACATTGTTAGGAGGAGTCAGGGTTGGGGTCAACATTAACACATTGTTAGGAGGAGTCAGGGTTGGGGTCAACATTAACACATTGTTAGGAGTCAGGGTTGGGGTCAACATTAACACATTGTTAGTAGGAGTCAGGGTTGGGGTCAACATTAACACATTGTTAGGAGTCAGGGTTGGGGTCAACATTAACACATTGTTAGTAGGAGTCAGGGTTGGGGTCAACATTAACACATTGTTAGTAGGAGTCAGGGTTGGGGTCAACATTAACACATTGTTAGGAGGAGTCAGGGTTGGGGTCAACATTAACACATTGTTAGGAGTCAGGGTTGTGGTCAACATTAACACATTGTTAGGAGTCAGGGTTGTGGTCAACATTAACACATTGTTAGGAGTCAGGGTTGGGGTCAACATTAACACATTGTTAGTAGGAGTCAGGGTTGGGGTCAACATTAACACATTGTTAGTAGGAGTCAGGGTTGGGGTCAACATTAACACATTGTTAGTAGGAGTCAGGGTTGGGGTCAACATTAACACATTGTTAGGAGGAGTCAGGGTTGGGGTCAACATTAACACATTGTTAGTAGGAGTCAGGGTTGGGGTCAACATTAACACATTGTTAGGAGGAGTCAGGGTTGGGGTCAACATTAACACATTGTTAGGAGGAGTCAGGGTTGGGGTCAACATTAACACATTGTTAGGAGGAGTCAGGGTTGGGGTCAACATTAACACATTGTTAGGAGGAGTCAGGGTTGGGGTCAACATTAACACATTGTTAGGAGTCAGGGTTGGGGTCAACATTAACACATTGTTAGTAGGAGTCAGGGTTGGGGTCAACATTAACACATTGTTAGGAGTCAGGGTTGGGGTCAACATTAACACATTGTTAGGAGGAGTCAGGGTTGGGGTCAACATTAACACATTGTTAGGAGGAGTCAGGGTTGGGGTCAACATTAACACATTGTTAGGAGGAGTCAGGGTTGGGGTCAACATTAATACATTGTTAGGAGGAGTCAGGGTTGGGGTCAACATTAACACATTGTTAGGAGGAGTCAGGGTTGGGGTCAACATTAACACATTGTTAGGAGGAGTCAGGGTTGGGGTCAACATTAACACATTGTTAGTAGGAGTCAGGGTTGGGGTCAACATTAACACATTGTTAGTAGGAGTCAGGGTTGGGGTCAACATTAACACATTGTTAGTAGGAGTCAGGGTTGGGGTCAACATTAACACATTGTTAGGAGGAGTCAGGGTTGGGGTCAACATTAATACATTGTTAGGAGGAGTCAGGGTTGGGGTCAACATTAACACATTGTTAGGAGGAGTCAGGGTTGGGGTCAACATTAATACATTGTTAGGAGGAGTCAGGGTTGGGGTCAACATTAACACATTGTTAGGAGGAGTCAGGGTTGGGGTCAACATTAATACATTGTTAGGAGGAGTCAGGGTTGGGGTCAACATTAACACATTGTTAGGAGGAGTCAGGGTTGGGGTCAACATTAACACATTGTTAGGAGGAGTCAGGGTTGGGGTCAACATTAACACATTGTTAGGAGGAGTCAGGGTTGGGGTCAACATTAATACATTGTTAGGAGGAGTCAGGGTTGGGGTCAACATTAACACATTGTTAGGAGGAGTCAGGGTTGGGGTCAACATTAACAC
Source organism: Oncorhynchus kisutch (assembly GCF_002021735.2). Lineage (NCBI taxonomy): Eukaryota > Metazoa > Chordata > Actinopteri > Salmoniformes > Salmonidae > Oncorhynchus > Oncorhynchus kisutch. The sequence goes on along the minus strand of NC_034200.2, from coordinate 42,409,634 downwards.
ATTGTTAGGAGGAGTCAGGGTTGGGGTCAACATTAACACATTGTTAGGAGCTGTCAGGGTTGGGGTCAACATTAACACATTGTTAGGAGGAGTCAGGGTTGGGGTCAACATTAACACATTGTTAGGAGTCAGGGTTGGGGTCAACATTAACACATTGTTAGGAGTCAGGGTTGGGGTCAATTCCATTTCAATTCCAATAAATTAAAAACGCTTCGATACAAATTCAAAGTGTTTAAGAGAAACTGGAATTTTAGTGTACCTCCTGAATTGAAATGGAATTGAACCCAACCCTGGTAGGAGCCATCAGTGAGTTGTGTGAAGTCTATTCTGTTAACAGTAAAACTCTTGTGATTATGTCCTTGTGTTCCAGCTGGTGGTGGGGTCCTGTGGTGACCTTACAGGACTGTCTGGCTGCCTTCTTCACCAGAGACGAGCTGAAAGGTGAGGACCTTGACTGTCTCTGTACCTCAATGCTTCAGGTCTCTGGTACCTGTTCAGTCTGGAGCGTTACTGTGTTGTTTCTGTGTGTCCCTAGGTGACAACATGTACAGCTGTGAGAAATGCAAGAAGTGAGTATCCGAACACCCCCCCCCCTCCAACAACAAAATTATATTTACAGTGGGGCAAAAAAGTATTTAGTCAGCCACCAATTGTGCAAGTTCTCCCACTTAAAAAGACGAGAGAGGCCTGTAATTTTCATCATAGGTACACTTCAACTATGACAGACAAAATGAGGAAAAAAAATCCAGAAAATCACATTGTAGGATTTTTTATGAATTTATTTGCAAATTATGGTGGAAAATAAGTATTTGGTCAATAACAAAAGTTTATCGCAATACTTTGTTATATACCCTTTGTTGGGAATGACAGTGGTAAAACGTTTTCTGTAAGTCTTCACAAGGTTTTCACACACTGTTGCTGGTATTTTGGCCCATTCCTCCATGCAGATCTCCTCTAGAGCAGTGATGTTTTGGGGCTGTTGCTGGGCAACATGGACTTTCAACTCCCTCCAAAGATTTTCTATGGGGTTGAGATCTGGAGACTGGCTAGGCCACTCCAGGACCTTGAAATGAACCCCCCCCCCCCTCCAACAACAAAATATGTAAATCATTAGATAGATGACTGAATGGAACTTCTTCATGGTTTAACTCAGGAAACCTGAATAAAATATTTAATTAAGACTGTGATTTTTCTCTGCTAGATTACGGAATGGAGTGAAATTCTGCAAAGTACAGAGTGTACCAGAGGTGAGTGTTCAAACACTTTAGAAAACCCACGAGACTCATATTAGTATATACAGTATTTTACAGCTGCTATTACTGATATTACAGGATCTACAGTATATTACAACTGATATTACAGGATGTACAGTATTTTACAGCTGATATTACAGGATGTACAGTATATTACAGGATGTACAGTATATTACAGGATGTACAGCATATTACAGGATGTACAGTATATTACAGGATGTACAGTATATTACAGCTGATATTACTGATATTACAGGATGTACAGTATATTACAGCTGCTATTACAGGATGTACAGTATATTACAGGATGTACAGTATATTACAGCTGCTATTACAGGATGTACAGTATATTACAGGATGTACAGTATATTACAGCTGCTATTACAGGATGTACAGTATATTACAGGATGTACAGCATATTACAGCTGATATTACAGGATGTACAGTATATTACAGGATGTACAGTATATTACAGCTGCTATTACAGGATGTACAGCATATTACAGCTGATATTACAGGATGTACAGTATATTACTGATATTACAGGATGTACAGTATATTACAGGATGTACAGTATATTACAGGATGCACAGTATATTACAGCTGATATTACAGGATTTACAGTATATTACAGGATGTACAGTATATTACAGCTGCTATTACAGGATGTACAGTATATTACAGGATGTACAGCATATTACAGCTGATATTACAGGATGTACAGCATATTACAGCTGATATTACAGGATGTACAGTATATTATAGCTGCTATTACAGGATTTACAGTATATTACAGGATGTACAGTATATTACAGCTGCTATTACAGGATGTGCAGCATATTACAGCTGATATTACAGGATGTACAGTATATTACAGCTGCTATTATAGGATGTACAGTATATTATAGCTGCTATTACAGGATTTACAGTATATTACAGGATGTACAGTATATTACAGGATGTACCGTATATTACAGATGATATTACAGGATGTACAGTATATTATAGCTGCTATTACAGGATTTACAGTATATTACAGGATGTACAGTATATTACTGATATTACAGGATGTACCGTATATTACAGCTGATATTACAGGATGTACAGTATATTATAGCTGCTATTACAGGATGTACAGTATATTACAGGATGTACAGTATATTACAGGATGTACAGTATATTACAGCTGCTATTACCGGATGAACAGTATATTACAGCTGATATTACAGGATGTACAGTATATTACAGGATGTACAGTATATTACAGGATGTACAGTATATTACAGCTGCTATTACAGGATGTACAGTATATTACAGGATGTACAGCATATTACAGCTGATATTACAGGATGTACAGCATATTACAGCTGATATTACAGGATGTACAGTATATTATAGCTGCTATTACAGGATTTACAGTATATTACAGGATGTACAGTATATTATAGCTGCTATTACAGGATGTACAGTATATTACAGGATGTACAGTATATTACAGGATGTACAGTATATTACAGCTGCTATTACAGGATGTACAGTATATTACAGCTGATATTACAGGATGTACAGTATATTATAGCTGCTATTACAGGATTTACAGTATATTACAGGATGTACAGTATATTACAGCTGATATTACAGGATGTACAGTATATTACAGCTGCTATTATAGGATGTACAGTATATTATAGCTGCTATTACATGATTTACAGTATATTACAGGATGTACAGTATATTACTGATATTACAGGATGTACCGTATATTACAGATGATATTACAGGATGTACAGTATATTATAGCTGCTATTACAGGATTTACAGTATATTACAGGATGTACAGTATATTACTGATATTACAGGATGTACCGTATATTACAGCTGATATTACAGGATGTACAGTATATTATAGCTGCTATTACAGGATGTACAGTATATTACAGCTGATATTGCTGATATTACAGGATGTACAGTATATTACAGGATGTACAGTATATTACAGCTGATATTGCTGATATTACAGGATGTACACTATATTACAGCTGATATTGCTGATATTACAGGATGTACAGTATATTACAGGATCTACAGTATATTACAGCTGATATTACTGATATTACAGGATGTACAGTATATTACTGATATTACAGGATCTACAGTATATTACAGCTGATATTACTGATATTACAGGATGTACAGTATATTACAGCTGCTATTACAGGATGTACAGTATATTACAGGATGTACAGTATATTACTGATATTACAGGATGTACAGTATATTACAGCTGATATTACAGGATGTACAGTATATTACAGCTGATATTACAGGATGTACAGTATATTACAGCTGATATTACAGGATGTACAGTATATTACAGCTGCTATTACAGGATGTACAGTATATTACAGGATGTACAGTATATTACAGCTGATATTACAGGATGTACAGTATATTACAGCTGATATTACAGGATGTACAGTATATTACAGGATGTACAGTATATTACAGGCTCTACAGTATATTACAGCTGATATTACAGGATGTACAGTATATTACAGCTGCTATTACAGGATGTACAGTATATTACAGGATGTACAGTATATTACAGCTGATATTACAGGATGTACAGTATATTACAGCTGCTATTACAGGATGTACAGTATATTACAGGATGTACAGTATATTACTGATATTACAGGATGTACAGTATATTACAGCTGATATTACAGGATGTACAGTATATTACAGGATGTACAGTATATTACAGTATATTACAGGATGTACAGTATATTACAGCTGATATTACTGATATTACAGGATGCACAGTGCATTTGGAAAGTTTTCAGACCCCTTGACTTTTTCTCAACAAGATTTACGTTACAGCGTTATTCATACATTGATTAAATAGCTGATTTTCCTCATCAATCTACACACAATACCCCATAATGACATCACAATACCCCATAATGACATCACAATAACCCATAATGACATCACAATACCCCATAATGACATCACAATACCCCATAATGACATCACAATACCCCATAAAGACATCACAATACACCATAAAGGCAAAGTGAAAACAGGTTTTCAGAATAAAATAAATCTTATTTACGTAAGTATTCAGAAATATCTATTTACCTATTCAGACCCCTTTGCTATGAGACTTGAAATTGAGCTCAGGTGCACCCTGTTTCCATTGATCATCCTTGAGATGTTTCTACATCTTGATTGGAGTCTACCTGTGGTAAATTCAATTGATTGGACATGATTTGGAAAGGCACACACCTGTCTATATAAAGGTCCTACAGTTGACAGTGCAGGTCAGAGCAAAAACCAAGCCATGAGGTCGAAGGAATTGTCCGTAGTTCTCAGAGACAGGATTGTGTCGAGGCACAGATCTGGGGAAGGGTACCAAAAATGTCTGCAGAATTGAAGGTCCCCAAGAACACAGTGGCCACAGTGGCATCATTCTTAAATGGAAGAAGTTTGGAACCACCAAGACTCTTCCTAGAGCTGGCTGCCCGGCCAAACTGAGCAATAGGGGGAGAAGGGACTTGGTCAGTTAGGTGACCAAGAACCCGATAGTCACTCTGACAGAGCTCCAGAGTTCCTCTGTGGAGATGGGGGAACCATCCAGAAGGATATTCAGCCACACACATTGCTGACAGGTCTATTTTTTATTTTACCTTTATTTAACTAGGCAAGTCAGTTAAGAGCAAATTCTTATTTTCAATGACGTCCTACCCCGGCCAAACCCGGACGACGCTGGGCCAATTGTCTTAATTCTCAATGATGGCCTAGGAACAGTGGGTTTAACTGTTATAGCAGCAATGTTCCAACATCTAGTGGAAAGCCTTCCCAGAAGAGTGGAGGCTGTTATAGCAGCAATGTTCCAACATCTAGTGGAAAGCCTTCCCAGAAGAGTGGAGGCTGTTATAGCAGCAATGTTCCAACATCTAGTGGAAAGCCTTCCCAGAAGAGTGGAGGCTGTTATAGCAGCAATGTTCCAACATCTAGTGGAAAGCCTTCCCAGAAGAGTGGAGGCTGTTATAGCAGCAATGTTCCATCATCTAGTGGAAAGCCTTCCCAGAAGAGTGGAGGCTGTTATAGCAGCAATGTTCCAACATCTAGTGGAAAGCCTTCCCAGAAGAGTGGAGGCTGTTATAGCAGCAATGTTCCATCATCTAGTGGAAAGCCTTCCCAGAAGAGTGGAGGCTGTTATAGCAGCAATGTTCCATCATCTAATGGAAAGAAAATGTAGGAGGCTGTTATAGCAACGAAGGGGGGACCAACTCCATATGAATGCCCATGATTTTGTATGAGATGTTCGACGAGCAGGTGTCTACATACTTTTGGCCATGAAGAGTGTGTGTATGTGATTTATTGTCACATACATCAGATAGGTGCAGTGAATTGTATTGTTTTACAGGGTCAACAATAATTTGTTTTCATTCCCTTTCCAGATCCTGTGCATCCACCTGAAGCGGTTTAGACACGAGCTGATGTTCTCCGCTAAGATCGGGACTCACGTCTCCTTCCCATTGGAGGGCCTGGAACTGCAGCCCTTCCTGGCCAAGGATAGCTCCGCCCACACCACCTCCTATGACCTGCTGTCCATCATCTGTCACCATGGCACCGCCAGCAGTGAGTGGGCTCTGGATCAACGGATAGAAACTTGTTCTAGCATGGACCTTGAGGGCTTTCACTATTTTATTTTAAGTAATCAACTTCATGGGGATTGTTATCCTTTTCTCTTCTTGCAAACCCCAGGTTAACCTCCTTTCTCTTCCTCCTCTCCCTATCCTCCTCCTCTCACCAGGTGGCCACTACATAGCCTACTGTAGGAATGATCTGAACAACCTCTGGTATGAGTTTGATGACCAGAGCGTCACCGAGGTGTCAGAGTCCTGCGTCCAGAACGCTGAGGCCTACGTATTGTTCTACAAGTAAGACAAACAGCATATAACCAACACACCATAGGAGTGGTAATATAACTACCTCCTCCTCTAGGAGTGGTGTTATTATAACTACCTCCTCCTCTAGGAGTGGTGTTATTATAACTACCTCTAGGAGTGGTGGTGTTATTATAACTACCTCTAGGAGTGGTGGTGTTATTATAACTACCTCTAGGAGTGGTGGTGTTATTATAATCAAATCAAATCAAATCAAATTTATTTATATAGCCCTTCGTACATCAGCTGATATCTCAAAGTGCTGTACAGAAACCCAGCCTAAAACCCCAAACAGCAAGCAATGCAGGTGGAGAAGCACAGTGGCTAGGAAAAACTCCCTAGAAAGGCCAATACCTAGGAAGAAACCTAGAGAGGAACCAGGCTATGTGGGGTGGCCAGTCCTCTTCTGGCTGTGCCGGGTGGAGATTATAACAGAACATGGTCAAGATGTTCAATGTTCATAAATGACCAGCATGGTCGAATAATAATAAGGCAGAACAGTTGAAACTAGAGCAGCAGCACAGTCAGGTGGAAGTTGAAACTGGAGCAGCAGCATGGCCAGGTAGACTGGGGACAGCAAGGAGTCATCATGTCAGGTAGTCCTGGGGCATGGTCCTAGGGCTCAGGTCAGTTGAAACTGGAACAGCAGCATGGCCAGGTGGACTGGGGACAGCAAGGAGTCATCATGTCAGGTAGTCCTGGGGCATGGTCCTAGGGCTCAGGTCCTCCGAGAGAGAGAAAGAAAGAGAGAAGGAGAGAATTAGAGAACGCACACTTAGATTCACACAGGACACCGAATAGGACAGGAGAAGTACTCCAGATATAACAAACTGACCCCAGCCCCCGACACATAAACTACTGCAGCATAAATACTGGAGGCTGAGACAGGAGGGGTCAGGAGACACTGTGGCCCCATCCGAGGACACCCCCGGACAGGGCCAAATTATAACTACCTCTAGGAGTGGTGGTGTTATTATAACTACCTCTAGGAGTGGTGGTGTTATTATAACTACCTCTAGGAGTGGTGGTGTTATTATAACTACCTCTAGGAGTGGTGGTGTTATTATAACTACCTCTAGGAGTGGTGGTGTTATTATAACTACCTCTAGGAGTGGTGGTGTTATTATAACTACCTCTAGGAGTGGTGGTGTTATTATAACTACCTCTAGGAGTGGTGGTGTTATTATAACTACCTCTAGGAGTGGTGGTGTTATTATAACTACCTCTAGGAGTGGTGGTGTTATTATAACTACCTCTAGGAGTGGTGGTGTTATTATAACTACCTCTAGGAGTGGTGGTGTTATTATAACTACCTCTAGGAGTGGTGGTGTTATTATAACTACCTCTAGGAGTGGTGGTGTTATTATAACTACCTCTAGGAGTGGTGGTGTTATTATAACTACCTCTAGGAGTGGTGTTATTATAACTACCTCTAGGAGTGGTGTTATTATAACTACCTCTAGGAGTGGTGTTAATATAACTACCTCTAGGAGTGGTGTTAATATAACTACCTCTAGGAGTGGTGTTATTATAACTACCTCTAGGAGTGGTGTTATTATAACTACCTCTAGGAGTGGTGTTATTATAACTACCTCTAGGAGTGGTGTTATTATAACTACCTCTAGGAGTGGTGTTATTATAACTACCTCTAGGAGTGGTGTTATTATAACTACCTCTAGGAGTGGTGTTATTATAACTACCTCTAGGAGTGGTGTTATTATAACTACCTCTAGGAGTGGTGTTATTATAACTACCTCTAGAAGTGGTGTTATTATAACTACCTCTAGGAGTGGTGTTATTATAACTACCTCTAGGAGTGGTGTTATTATAACTACCTCTAGGAGTGGTGTTATTATAACTACCTCTAGGAGTGGTGTTATTATAACTACCTCTAGGAGTGGTGTTATTATAACTACCTCTAGGAGTGGTGTTATTATAACTACCTCTAGGAGTGGTGTTATTATAACTACCTCCTCCTCTAAGAGTGGTGTGATAGAAGAAGACTTATCACACAAAGCAACACAGCATAAGACCACCACACTAAGAACAGTTATGAGACTTAATCCTGAACAGTGGGGCGACATCCTTCCTCTAGACATCAACAGCAGAATTATAATCTGGATTAGAACCTTCTCTGGAGGCCGTGCCAGTTTTACCAGATTATAATTTTCTTGTTTTTTGTAAACAGGAAGTTTCCGTGCTCTGGTACCGACCACGTCCGTTTAGTTGATTTAGTGCACGGTTATTAATGTGTACTGTTTGTGTCCCTCCAGGAAGAGCAACGAGGATGCGCTGAAGGAGAGGAGGAAGGTGACGGGTCTACTCGGCGTGACGGAGCCCAGTCTGCTACAGTTCTACGTCTCCAGACAGTGGCTCAACAAGTTCAAGACCTTCGCTGAGCCTGGACCCATCTCCAATGACGACTTCCTCTGCTCACACGGAGGTACGGAGCGATGGACTTTTATCTTTCCAACTATCCATGTATGTCTCTATCAGACATTTATATATCTTTCTCTCAGCCAGTCAGACACAGTCAGACACAGTCAGACACAGTCAGACACCGTCAGACACCGTCAGACACAGTCAGACACCGTCAGACACCGTCGGACACCGTCGGACACAGTCGGACACAGTCGGACACAGTCGGACACAGTCGGACACAGTCGGGCACAGTCGGGCACAGTCGGACACAGTCGGACACAGTCGGACACAGTCGGACACAGTCGGACACAGTCAGACACAGTCAGACACAGTCAGACACAGTCAATCAGTCAGTCAATCAGTCAATCAGTCAGTCAATCAGTCAGTCAGTCAATCAGTCAGTCAGTCAGTCAATCAGTCAGTCAATCAGTCAATCAGTCAGTCAATCAGTCAGTCAATCAGTCAGTCAATCAGTCAGTCAATCAGTCAGTCAAAGCAACTGGGGGAAATAAAGACCAAACGAATCCATGTTTACAGAGGATATTGGATGAGGTTAATGTGAGTGGTACCCATTACCCATAATGACTTGTGAAGTTCTTTTTAAATGTTGTGTTGTCAGGCGTGCCGCCTGCCAAGGCCGCGTTCATCGATGATCTGGTAGTGATGCTGCCTCAGAATGCGTGGGACCACCTCTACAGCAGGTCAGCTTCATACAGCGACACGGCACCGTTCATACAGCGACACGGCACCGTTCATACAGCGACACGGCACCGTTCATACAGCGACACGGCACCGTTCATACAGCGACACGGCACCGTTCATACAGCGACACGGCACCGTTCATACAGCGACACGGCACCGTTCATACAGCGACACCGTTCATACAGCGACACCGTTCATACAGCGACACCGTTCATACAGCGACACGGCACCGTTCATACAGCGACACGGCACCGTTCATACAGCGACACCGTTCATACAGCGACACCGTTCATACAGCGACACCGTTCATACAGCGACACGGCACCGTTCATACAGCGACACGGCACCGTTCATACAGCGACACGACACCGTTCATACAGCGACACGGCACCGTTCATACAGCGACACGGCACCGTTCATACAGCGACACGGCACCGTTCATACAGCGACACGGCACCGTTCATACAGCGACACGGCACCGTTCATACAGCGACACGGCACCGTTCATACAGCGACACCGTTCATACAGCGACACCGTTCATACAGCGACACGGCACCGTTCATACAGCGACACGGCACCGTTCATACAGCGGCACCGTTCATACAGCGGCACCGTTCATACAGCGGCACCGTTCATACAGCGGCACCGTTCATACAGCGGCACCGTTCATACAGCGGCACCGTTCATACAGCGACACGGCACCGTTCATACAGCGACACGGCACCGCTCATACAGCGACACGACACCGCACATACAGCGGCACCGTTCATACAGCGACACCGTTCATACAGCGACACCGTTCATACAGCGACACCGTTCATACAGCGACACCGCTCATACAGCGGCACCGTTCATACAGCGGCACCGTTCACACAGCGGCACCGTTCACACAGCGGCACCGTTCACACAGCGACACCGTTCACACAGCGACACGGCACCGTTCACACAGCGACACGGCACCGTTCATACAGCGGCACCGTTCATACAGCGACACGGCACCGTTCATACAGCGACACGGCACCGTTCATACAGCGACACGACACCGTTCATACAGCGACACGGCACCGTTCATACAGCGACACGGCACCGTTTATACAGCGACACGGCACCGTTCATACAGCGACACGACACCGTTCATACAGCGACACGACACCGTTCATACAGCGACACGACACCGTTCATACAGCGACACGGCACCGTTCATACAGCGACACGGCACCGTTTATACAGCGACACGACACCGTTCATACATCGACACGACACCGTTCATACAGCGACACGGCACCGTTCATACAGCGACACGGCACCGTTCATACAGCGACACGGCACCGTTCATACAGCGACACGGCACCGTTCATACAGCGGCACCGTTCATACAGCGGCACCGTTCATACAGCGACACCGTTCATACAGCGACACCGTTCATACAGCGGCACCGTTCATACAGCGACACCGTTCATACAGCGACACCGTTCATACAGCGACACGGCACCGTTCATACAGCGACACGGCACCGTTCATACAGCGGCACCGTTCATACAGCGACACGGCACCGTTCATACAGCGACACCGTTCATACAGCGACACGGCACCGTTCATACAGCGACACCGTTCATACAGCGACACGGCACCGTTCATACAGCGACACCGTTCATACAGCGACACCGTTCATACAGCGACACCGTTCATAAATCGACACCGTTCATAAATCGACACCGTTCATACAGCGACACCGTTCATACAGCGACACCGTTCATACAGCGACACCGTTCATACAGCGACACCGTTCATACAGCGACACGGCACCGTTCATACAGCGACACGGCACCGTTCATACAGCGACACGGCACCGTTCATACAGCGACACCGTTCATACAGCGACACCGTTCATACAGCGACACCGTTCATACAGCGACACCGTTCATACAGCGACACCGTTCATACAGCGACACCGTTCATACAGCGGCACCGTTCATACAGCGACACGGCACCGTTCATACAGCGACACGGCACCGTTCATACAGCGGCACGACACCGCACATACAGCGGCACCGCTCATACAGCGGCACCGTTCATACAGCGACACCGCTCATACAGCGACACCGTTCATACAGCGACACCGTTCATACAGCGACACGGCACCGTTCATACAGCGACACGGCACCGTTCATACAGCGACACCGTTCATACAGCGACACGGCGCCGTTCATACAGCGACACCGTTCATACAGCGACACCGTTCATACAGCGACACCGCTCATACAGCGGCACCGTTCATACAGCGGCACCGTTCACACAGCGACACGGCACCGTTCACACAGCGACACGGCACCGTTCATACAGCGGCACCGTTCATACAGCGACACGGCACCGTTCATACAGCGACACGGCACCGTTCATACAGCGACACGACACCGTTCATACAGCGACACCGTTCATACAGCGACACGGCACCGTTCATACAGCGACACGGCACCGTTCATACAGCGGCACCGTTCATACAGCGGCACCGTTCATACAGCGACACCGTTCATACAGCGACACGGCACCGTTCATACAGCGACACGGCACCGTTCATACAGCGACACGGCACCGTTCATACAGCGACACGGCACCGTTCATACAGCGACACGACACCGTTCATACAGCGACACGGCACCGTTCATACAGCGACACGGCACCGTTCATACAGCGACACGGCACCGTTCATACAGCGACACGGCACCGTTCATACAGCGACACGGCACCGTTCATACAGCGACACGGCACCGTTCATACAGCGACACGGCACCGTTCATACAGCGACACGGCACCGTTCATACAGCGACACGGCACAGTTCATACAGCGACACCGTTCATACAGCGACACGGCACCGTTCATACAGCGACACCGTTCATACAGCGACACCGTTCATACAGCGACACGGCACCGTTCATACAGCGACACGACACCGTTCATACAGCGACACGGCACCGTTCATACAGCGACACGGCACCGTTCATACAGCGACACGGCACCGTTCATACAGCGACACCGTTCATACAGCGACACCGTTCATACAGCGACACCGTTCATACAGCGACACCGTTCATACAGCGACACCGTTCATACAGCGACACGGCACCGTGGCACCGTTTCATACAGCGACACGGCACCGTTCATACAGCGACACGGCACCGTTCATACAGCGACACCGTTCATACAGCGACACCGTTCATACAGCGACACCGTTCATACAGCGACACCGTTCATACAGCGACACCGTTCATACAGCGACACGGCACCGTTCATACAGCGACACCGTTCATACAGCGACACGGCACCGTTCATACAGCGACACCGTTCATACAGCGACACGGCACCGTTCATACAGCGACACGGCACCGTTCATACAGCGACACGGCACCGTTCATACAGCGACACGGCACCGTTCATACAGCGACACGGCACCGTTCATACAGCGGCACCGTTCATACAGCGACACGGCACCGTTCATACAGCGACACGGCACCGTTCATACAGCGACACGGCACCGTTCATACAGCGACACGGCACCGTTCATACAGCGACACGACACCGCACATACAGCGACACCGTTCATACAGCGGCACCGTTCATACAGCGACACCGTTCATACAGCGACACGGCACCGTTCATACAGCGGCACCGTTCATACAGCGACACCGTTCATACAGCGACACCGTTCATACAGCGACACCGTTCATACAGCGACACCGTTCATACAGCGACACCGTTCATACAGCGACACCGCTCATACAGCGGCACCGTTCATACAGCGGCACCGTTCACACAGCGACACGGCACCGTTCACACAGCGACACGGCACCGTTCATACAGCGGCACCGTTCATACAGCGACACGGCACCGTTCATACAGCGACACGGCACCGTTCATACAGCGACACCGTTCATACAGCGACACGACACCGTTCATACAGCGACACCGTTCATACAGCGACACGGCACCGTTCATACAGCGACACCGTTCATACAGCGACACGGCACCGTTCATACAGCGACACCGTTCATACAGCGACACGGCACCGTTCATACAGCGACACCGTTCATACAGCGACACGACACCGTTCATACAGCGACACCGTTCATACAGCGACACGGCACCGTTCATACAGCGACACGGCACCGTTCATACAGCGACACGACACCGTTCATACAGCGACACCGTTCATACAGCGACACGACACCGTTCATACAGCGACACGACACCGTTCATACAGCGACACGGCACCGTTCATACAGCGACACGACACCGTTCATACAGCGACACGGCACCGTTCATACAGCGACACGACACCGTTCATACAGCGACACCGTTCATACAGCGACACGGCACCGTTCATACAGCGACACGGCACCGTTCATACAGCGACACCGTTCATACAGCGACACCGTTCATACAGCGACACCGTTCATACAGCGACACCGTTCATACAGCGACACGGCACCGTTCATACAGCGACACCGTTCATACAGCGACACCGTTCATACAGCGACACGGCACCGTTCATACAGCGACACCGTTCATACAGCGACACGGCACCGTTCATACAGCGACACGGCACCGTTCATACAGCGACACCGTTCATACAGCGACACGACACCGTTCATACAGCGACACGGCACCGTTCATACAGCGACACGACACCGTTCATACAGCGACACGGCACCGTTCATACAGCGACACGACACCGTTCATACAGCGACACGGCACCGTTCATACAGCGACACCGTTCATACAGCGACACCGTTCATACAGCGACACCGTTCATACAGCGGCACCGTTCATACAGCGACACGGCACCGTTCATACAGCGACACCGTTCATACAGCGACACCGTTCATACAGCGGCACCGTTCATACAGCGACACCGTTCATACAGCGGCACCGTTCATACAGCGACACGGCACCGTTCATACAGCGACACGGCACCGTCATTAAGTGGGATTATTGACTACGTTTACATGGCGGAGTATTAAACAGGATTGTTACGGAAATCCTTTTTCTTGCATACTATGTTTTAATCAAACCTATATTAATTAATCGAGAGTTATTCACAATAATCACATTATTGTGTCAGTGCCACCGTACCAATAGTTGATAAAGTCATGGTTTATAAGGTGTATTTTTATGGCTAGGAGCTTTGTCTGACGTCAGATAGCACGACGGCCGTCCTGGCAGCGCATGCGGTTAAGGGGAGAGGTTTATTCACTGAGCTGTGTTTCAAGGCCTGAATTCTGGGACTGTGGTCCCTGGTCTAGGTGTTACTAAGCTGTGATTGGTCTGCCAAGGTGTGTTACTAAACTCTTGATTTGCATGTCAAGGTTTTACTAAGCTGTGATTGGTCTGTCAATGTTTTACTTAGCTGTGATTGGTCTGTTAAGGTTTTACTAGGCTGTGATTGGTCTGTCAATGTTTTACTAAGCTGTGATTGGTCTGTCAATGTTTTACTAGGCTGTGATTGGTCTGTCAAGGTGTGTTACTAAGCTGTGATTGGTTTGTTGTCTAGGTATGGAGGCGGGCCTGCTGTCAACCACCTGTATATGTGTCACACTTGTCAGACAGAAATTGAGAAGCTGGAGAAGAGACGCAGGACAGAGCTGGACATGTTTGTCTGGGTAAGGACTTTCACGGATACTTTCCTTTGCAGGATTTTTTCCACCCCAGCACTAACACACCTGTTTTTATGTTCTCAATTAATTGAAATGATAAACTTTCTCTCTCAACTCTCTTTCTTCCCGTCCTCTCCCCTTCCCTCGTTCTTCTCCCTATCCTCCCCTTCCATCCCCTCTCTCCCCCCATCCCCTCTTCCTTCCTCTGTTCAGCTGAACAAGGCGTTCCAAGAGGAGGAGTCTCCACTGATCATCTACTGCATCAGCATGCAGTGGTTCAGAGAGTGGGAGGGCTTCGTTAAGGGAAAGAACAATGGTGAGTGGTTGGTTCAGAGAGTGGGAGGGCTTCGTTAAGGGAAAGGACAATGGTGAGTGGCTGGTTCAGAGAGTGGGAGGGCTTCGTTAAGGGAAAGGACAATGGTGAGTGGTTGGTTCAGAGAGTGGGAGGGCTTCGTTAAGGGAAAGGACAATGGTGAGTGGTTGGTTCAGAGAGTGGGAGGGCTTCGTTAAGGGAAAGGACAATGGTGAGTGGTTGGTTCAGAGAGTGGGAGGGCTTCGTTAAGGGAAAGGACAATGGTGAGTGGTTGGTTCAGAGGACGGGAGGGCTTCGTTAAGGGAAAGGACAATGGTGATTGGTATAACAGATACACTACATGACCAAGACTATGTGGACACCTGCATGTCGAACATCTCATTCCAAAATCATGGGCTTTAAAAGGGAATCGGTCCCCATCTTTGCTACTACAACAGCCTCCACTGTTGGAACATTGCTGCAGGGACTTGCTTCCATTCAGCCACAAGAGCATTAGTGAGGTCGGGTATTTATGTTGGGCGATTAGGCCTCCTGGCTCGCAGTCTGTGTTCCAATTCATCCCAGAGGTGTTCGATGGGGTTGACCATTCATCCCAGAGGTGTTCGATGGGGTTGACCATTCATCCCAGAGGTGTTCGATGGGGTTGACCATTCATCCCAGAGGTGTTCGATGGGGTTGACCATTCATCCCAGAGGTGTTCGATGAGGTTGACCATTCATCCCAGAGGTGTTCGATGGGGTTGACCATTCATCCCAGAGGTGTTTGATGGGGTTGACCATTCATCCCAGAGGTGTTCGATGGGGTTGACCATTCATCCCAGAGGTGTTCGATGGGGTTGACCATTCATCCCAGAGGTGTTTGATGGGGTTGACCATTCATCCCAGAGGTGTTCGATCTCGACAAACCATTTCTGTATGGACCTCGCTTTGTGCACTAGGGGACTTCTCATGCTGAAACGGTAAAGGGCCTTCCCCAAACTGTTGCCACAAAGTTGGAAGCACAGAATGGTCTAGAATAACTAATGGCACCGGAGGAGATGGCTGCCGTTTTAAGGGCTCTTAAACAATTGTGTTTTTGTGTGTTATTTGTAACTTATTTTGTACATAATGTTTCTGCCATTTATGACCGAAAAGTCCTTCTAGATATCAGCCACTTATGACCGAAAAGTCCTTCTAGATATCAGCCACTTATGACCGAAAAGTCCTTCTAGACATCAGGACAGCGATAACTCACCTCGTACTGGACAAAGATTTTTTTTCTTTAACGAGTCGGACGCGAAGGATTTACTTCAGACATCGTAATTCGCAGAAGAAAGAGACGGAGATATTGGGACGTAGGTCGGGGTGCCTCGTTAGGATCCGACAGGAGAAAGAGATGGAGATATCGGGGTCGTAGGTCGGGGTGCCTCGTTAGGATCCGACAGGAGAAAGAGATGGAGATATTGGGACGTTGGTCGGGGTGCCTCGTTAGGATCCGACGGCGAATGGGTAATCTGCCTCTACCATCAGTCCTATTAGCTGACGTACAAATGGATAACAAAATAGACAAGTTACGATCATGAATATCCTACCAATGGGACATTAAAAACTGTAATATCTTATGTTTCACTGAGTCGTGGCTGAACGACGACATGGATAACATACAGCCAGCTGGGTTTACACTGCCTCCGGAAAGATAAGGGGTGGAGGTCTTTTTGTCAATGAGAGCTGGTGCATGAAATCTAATATTAAGTCTCAAGGTCGCCTGAGGTAGAGTATTTCATGATAAGCTGTAGACCACACTATTTACCAAGAGTTTTCATCTATATTTTTCGTGACTGTCTATCTACCACCACAAACCAATGCTGGCACTAAGACCGCACTCAACGAGCTGTAATAGGCCATAATCAAACAGGAAAACACTCATCCAGAGGTGGCGCTCCTAGTGGCCGGGGTCTTTAATGCAAGGAAACTTAAATCAGTTTTACCTCATTTCTACCAGCATGTCACATGTGCAATCAGAGGGGAAAAAAACTCTGGACCACCTTTACTCCACACACAGAGATGCATACAAAGCTCACCCTCCATTTGGCAAATCTGACCATTAATTATATCCTCCTGATTCCTGCTTACAAGCAAAAACTTAAGCAGGAATCACCAGTGACTCGCTCAATATAGAAGTGGTCAGATGACACAGATGCTAAGCTACAGGACTGTTTTGCACAGATTGGAATATGTTCTGGGATTCTTCCGGTGGCACTGAGGGGTACACCACTGGCTTCATCAATAAGTGCATTGATGACGTCGTCCGCCCAGTGACTAAAAGTACTTACCCCAACCAGAAGCCATGGATTACAGGCAACATCCGCACTGAGCTAATGGGTAGAGCTGCCGCTTTCAAGGAGCGGTACTCTAACCCAGACACTTAGAAGAAATCCCGCTGTGCCCTCAGACGAACCATCAAAAGCATCAATACAGGACTAAGATTGAATCGTACTACACCGGCTCCCACGCTTGTCGGATGTGGCAGGGCTGGCAAACTATTAGACTACAAAGGGAAGCACAGCCGCGAGCTGACCAGTGACAAGAGCCTACTAGATGAGATAAATTACTTCTATGCTCGCTTCAAGGCAAGCAACACTGAAGCATGCATGAGAGCATCAGCTGTTCCAGATGACTGTGTGATCACGCTCTCCGTAGCCGATGTGAGTAAGACCTTCAAACAGGTCAACATTCACAAGGCCGTAGAGCCAGACGGATTACCAGGACGTGTGCTCCGGGCATGTGCTGACCAACTGGCAAGTATCTTCACTGACATTTTCAACATGTCCCTGACTGAGTCTGTAATACCAACATGTTTCAAGCAGACCACAATAGTCTCTGTGCCCAAGAACACTAAGGTAACCTGCCTAAGTGACTACTGACCCATAATACTCACGTGAGTAGCCATGAAGTGCTTTGAAAGGCTGGTCAGGGCTCACATCAACCCCATTATCCCAGAAACCCTAGACCCACTCCAATTTGCCTACCGCCCCAACAGATCTACAGATGATGCGATCTCTATTGCACTCCACACTGCCCTTTCACACCTGAACAAAAGGAACACCTATGTGAGAATGCTGTTCATTGACTACAGCTCAGCATTCAACACCATAGTGCCCTCAAAGCTCATCACTAAGCTAAGGACCCTGGGACTAAACACCTCCCTCTGCAACTGGATCCTGGACTTCCTGACGGGCCGCCCCCAGGTTGTAAGGGTAGGTAACAACACACCCGCTACGCTGATCCTCAACACAGGGGCCCCTCAGGGGTGCGTGCTCAGTCCCCCCCTGTACTCAATGTTCACTCATAACTGAACTGCCAGGCACGACTCCAACACCATCATTCAGTTTGCTGATGACACAACAGTGGTAGGCCTGATCACCAACAACGACGATACAGTCTAAAGGGAGGAGGTCAGAGACCTGGCCGTGTGGTGCCAGGACAACAACCTCTCCCTCAATGTGAGCAAGACCAAGGAGATGATTGTGGACTACAGGAAAAGGAGGACCGAACAGGCCCCTATTCTCATCGACGGGACTGTAGTGGAGCAGGTTGAGAGTTCAAGTTCCTTGGTGTCCACATCACCAACTAACAATCATGGTCCAAACACACCAAGACAGTTGTGAAGAGGGCGCAACAAAGCCTATTCCCCCTCAGGAGACTGAAAAGATTTGGCATGGGTCCTCAGATCCTTAAGTTCTACAGCTGCACCATCGAGAGCATCCTGACTGGTTACATCATGCAAGGCACTACAGAGGGTACATCACTGGGGACAACTTTCCTTCACTTTAACTCTACCTACATGTACATATTACCTCAATTACGTTGACTAAACCCCTCCGCACATTGACTCTGTACTGGTATCCCCTGTATATCGCCTCCACATTGACTCTGTACCGTAACACCCTGTATATAGCCTCCACATTGACTCTGTACCGGTGCTCCCTGTATATAGCCTCCACATTGACTCTGTACCGGTACCCCCTGTATATAGCCTCCACATTGACTCTGTACCGGTACCCCCTGTATATAGCCTCCACATTGACTCTGTACCGGTGCCCCCTGTATTTAGCCTCCACATTGACTCTGTACCGGTACCCCCTGTATATAGCCTCCACATTGACTCTGTACCGGTACCCCCTGTATATAGCCTCCACATTGACTCTGTACCGGTGCCCCCTGTATATAGCCTGCACATTGACTCTGTACCGGTACCCCCTGTATATAGCCTCCACATTGACTCTGTACCGGTACCCCCTGTATATAGCCTCCACATTGACTCTGTACCGGTGCCCCCTGTATTTAGCCTCCACATTGACTCTGTACCGGTACCCCCTGTATATAGCCTCCACATTGACTCTGTACCGGTGCCCCCTGTATATAGCCTCTACATTGACTCTGTACCGGTACCCCCTGTATATAGCCTCCACATTGACTCTGTACCGGTACCCCCTGTATATAGCCTCCACATTGACTCTGTACCGGTACCCCCTGTATATAGCCTCCACATTGACTCTGTACCGGTGCCCCCTGTATTTAGCCTCCACATTGACTCTGTACCGGTACCCCCTGTATATAGCCTCCACATTGACTCTGTACCGGTGCCCCCTGTATTTAGCCTCCACATTGACTCTGTACATGTACCCCCTGTATATAGCCTCCACATTGACTCTGTACCGGTGCCCCCTGTATATAGCCTCTACATTGACTCTGTACCGGTACCCCCTGTATATAGCCTCCACATTGACTCTGTACCGGTACCCCCTGTATATAGCTTCCACATTGACTCTGTACCGGTACCCCCTGTATATAGCCTCCACATTGACTCTGTACCGGTGCCCCCTGTATTTAGCCTCCACATTGACTCTGTACATGTACCCCCTGTATATAGCCTCCACATTGACTCTGTACCGGTACCCCCTGTATATAGCCTCCACATTGACTCTGTACCGGTGCCCCCTGTATTTAGCCTCCACATTGACTCTGTACCGGTACCCCCTGTATATAGCCTCCACATTGACTCTGTACCGGTACCCCCTGTATATAGCCTCCACATTGACTCTGTACCGGTGCCCCCTGTATATAGCCTCTACATTGACTCTGTACCGGTACCCCCTGTATATAGCCTCCACATTGACTCTGTACCGGTACCCCCTGTATATAGCCTCCACATTGACTCTGTACCGGTGCCCCCTGTATATAGCCTCCACATTGACTCTGTACTGGTACCCCCTGTATATAGCCTCCACATTGACTCTGTACCGGTACCCCCTGTATATAGCCTCCACATTGACTCTGTACCGGTACCCCCTGTATTTAGCCTCCACATTGACTCTGTACCTTAACACCCTGTATTTAGCCTCCACATTGACTCTGTACTGTAACACCCTGTATATAGCCTCCACATTGACTCTGTACCGGTGCCCCCTGTATATAGCCTCCACATTGACTCTGTACCATAACACCCTGTATATAGCCTCCACATTGACTCTGTACTGGTACCCCCTGTATATAGCCTCCACATTGACTCTGTACCGGTACCCCCTGTATATAGCCTCCACATTGACTCTGTACCGGTGCCCCCTGTATTTAGCCTCCACATTGACTCTGTACCGGTACCCCCTGTATATAGCCTCCACATTGACTCTGTACCGGTGCCCCCTGTATTTAGCCTCCACATTGACTCTGTACATGTACCCCCTGTATATAGCCTCCACATTGACTCTGTACCGGTGCCCCCTGTATATAGCCTCTACATTGACTCTGTACCGGTACCCCCTGTATATAGCCTCCACATTGACTCTGTACCGGTACCCCCTGTATATAGCTTCCACATTGACTCTGTACCGGTACCCCCTGTATATAGCCTCCACATTGACTCTGTACCGGTGCCCCCTGTATTTAGCCTCCACATTGACTCTGTACATGTACCCCCTGTATATAGCCTCCACATTGACTCTGTACCGGTACCCCCTGTATATAGCCTCCACATTGACTCTGTACCGGTGCCCCCTGTATTTAGCCTCCACATTGACTCTGTACCGGTACCCCCTGTATATAGCCTCCACATTGACTCTGTACCGGTACCCCCTGTATATAGCCTCCACATTGACTCTGTACCGGTGCCCCCTGTATATAGCCTCTACATTGACTCTGTACCGGTACCCCCTGTATATAGCCTCCACATTGACTCTGTACCGGTACCCCCTGTATATAGCCTCCACATTGACTCTGTACCGGTGCCCCCTGTATATAGCCTCCACATTGACTCTGTACTGGTACCCCCTGTATATAGCCTCCACATTGACTCTGTACCGGTACCCCCTGTATATAGCCTCCACATTGACTCTGTACCGGTACCCCCTGTATTTAGCCTCCACATTGACTCTGTACCTTAACACCCTGTATTTAGCCTCCACATTGACTCTGTACTGTAACACCCTGTATATAGCCTCCACATTGACTCTGTACCGGTGCCCCCTGTATATAGCCTCCACATTGACTCTGTACCATAACACCCTGTATATAGCCTCCACATTGACTCTGTACTGGTACCCCCTGTATATAGCCTCCACATTGACTCTGTACCGGTACCCCCTGTATATAGCCTCCACATTGACTCTGTACCGGTACCCCCTGTATTTAGCCTCCACATTGACTCTGTACCTTAACACCCTGTATTTAGCCTCCACATTGACTCTGTACTGTAACACCCTGTATATAGCCTCCACATTGACTCTGTACCGGTGCCCCCTGTATATAGCCTCCACATTGACTCTGTACCGGTGCCCCCTGTATTTAGCCTCCACATTGACTCTGTACATGTACCCCCTGTATATAGCCTCCACATTGACTCTGTACCGGTACCCCCTGTATATAGCCTCCACATTGACTCTGTACCGGTGCCCCCTGTATATAGCCTCTACATTGACTCTGTACCGGTACCCCCTGTATATAGCCTCCACATTGACTCTGTACCGGTACCCCCTGTATATAGCCTCCACATTGACTCTGTACCGGTGCCCCCTGTATATAGCCTCCACATTGACTCTGTACTGGTACCCCCTGTATATAGCCTCCACATGACTCTGTACCGGTACCCCCTGTATATAGCCTCCACATTGACTCTGTACCGGTACCCCCTGTATTTAGCCTCCACATTGACTCTGTACCTTAACACCCTGTATTTAGCCTCCACATTGACTCTGTACTGTAACACCCTGTATATAGCCTCCACATTGACTCTGTACCGGTGCCCCCTGTATATAGCCTCCACATTGACTCTGTACCATAACACCCTGTATATAGCCTCCACATTGACTCTGTACTGGTACCCCCTGTATATAGCCTCCACATTGACTCTGTACCGGTACCCCCTGTATATAGCCTCCACATTGACTCTGTACCGGTACCCCCTGTATTTAGCCTCCACATTGACTCTGTACCTTAACACCCTGTATTTAGCCTCCACATTGACTCTGTACTGTAACACCCTGTATATAGCCTCCACATTGACTCTGTACCGGTGCCCCCTGTATATAGCCTCCACATTGACTCTGTACCATAACACCCTGTATATAGCCTCCACATTGACTCTGTACTGGTACCCCCTGTATATAGCCTCCACATTGACTCTGTACCGGTACCCCCTGTATATAGCCTCCACATTGACTCTGTACCGGTGCCCCCTGTATTTAGCCTCCACATTGACTCTGTACCGGTACCCCCTGTATATAGCCTCCACATTGACTCTGTACCGGTGCCCCCTGTATATAGCCTCTACATTGACTCTGTACCGGTACCCCCTGTATATAGCCTCCACATTGACTCTGTACCGGTACCCCCTGTATATAGCCTCCACATTGACTCTGTACATGTACCCCCTGTATTTAGCCTCCACATTGACTCTGTACTGGTACCCCTGTATATAGCCTCCACATTGACTCTGTACCGGTACCCCCTGTATATAGCCTCCACATTGACTCTGTACCGGTACCCCCTGTATATAGCCTCCACATTGACTCTGTACCGGTTGCCCCCCTGTATTTAGCCTCCACATTGACTCTGTACCGGTACCCCCTGTATATAGCCTCCCACATTGACTCTGTACCGGTGCCCCCTGTATTTAGCCTCCACATTGACTCTGTACCGGTACCCCCTGTATATAGCCTCCACATTGACTCTGTACCGGTACCCCCCTGTATATAGCCTCCACATTGACTCTGTACCGGTGCCCCCTGTATATAGCCTGCACATTGACTCTGTACCGGTACCCCCTGTATATAGCCTCCACATTGACTCTGTACCGGTACCCCCTGTATATAGCCTCCACATTGACTCTGTACATGTACCCCCTGTATTTAGCCTCCACATTGACTCTGTACATGTACCCCCTGTATTTAGCCTCCACATTGACTCTGTACTGGTACCCCCTGTATATAGCCTCCACATTGACTCTGTACCGGTACCCCCTGTATATAGCCTCCACATTGACTCTGTACCGGTACCCCCTGTATATAGCCTCCACATTGACTCTGTACCGGTACCCCCTGTATATAGCCTCCACATTGACTCTGTACCGGTGCCCCCTGTATTTAGCCTCCACATTGACTCTGTACCGGTACCCCCCTGTATATAGCCTCCACATTGACTCTGTACCGGTACCCCCTGTATATAGCCTCCACATTGACTCTGTACCGGTGCCCCCTGTATATAGCCTGCACATTGACTCTGTACCGGTACCCCCTGTATATAGCCTCCACATTGACTCTGTACCGGTGCCCCCTGTATTTAGCCTCCACATTGACTCTGTACCGGTACCCCCTGTATATAGCCTCCACATTGACTCTGTACCGGTACCCCCTGTATATAGCCTCCACATTGACTCTGTACATGTACCCCCTGTATTTAGCCTCCACATTGACTCTGTACTGGTACCCCCTGTATATAGCCTCCACATTGACTCTGTACCGGTACCCCCTGTATATAGCCTCCACATTGACTCTGTACCGGTACCCCCTGTATATAGCCTCCACATGACTCTGTACATGTACCCCCTGTATTTAGCCTCCACATTGACTCTGTACTGGTACCCCCTGTATATAGCCTCCACATTGACTCTGTACCGGTACCCCCTGTATATAGCCTCCACATTGACTCTGTACCGGTACCCCCTGTATATATCCTCCACATTGACTCTGTACCGGTACCCCCTGTATATAGCCTCCACATTGACTCTGTACCGGTACCCCCCTGTATATAGCCTCCACATTGACTCTGTACCGGTACCCCCTGTATATAGCCTCCACATTGACTCTGTTACCGGTACCCCCTGTATATAGCCTCCACATTGACTCTGTACCGGTGCCCCCTGTATTTAGCCTCCACATTGACTCTGTACCGGTACCCCCTGTATATAGCCTCCACATTGACTCTGTACCGGTACCCCCTGTATATAGCCTCCACATTGACTCTGTACCGGTGCCCCCTGTATATAGCCTGCACATTGACTCTGTACCGGTACCCCCTGTATATAGCCTCCACATTGACTCTGTACCGGTGCCCCCTGTATTTAGCCTCCACATTGACTCTGTACCGGTACCCCCTGTATATAGCCTCCACATTGACTCTGTACCGGTACCCCCTGTATATAGCCTCCACATTGACTCTGTACATGTACCCCCTGTATTTAGCCTCCACATTGACTCTGTACTGGTACCCCCTGTATATAGCCTCCACATTGACTCTGTACCGGTACCCCCTGTATATAGCCTCCACATTGACTCTGTACCGGTACCCCCTGTATATAGCCTCCACATTGACTCTGTACATGTACCCCCTGTATTTAGCCTCCACATTGACTCTGTACTGGTACCCCCTGTATATAGCCTCCACATTGACTCTGTACCGGTACCCCCTGTATATAGCCTCCACATTGACTCTGTACCGGTACCCCCTGTATATATCCTCCACATTGACTCTGTACCGGTACCCCCTGTATATAGCCTCCACATTGACTCTTTACCGGTGCCCCCTGTATTTAGCCTCCACATTGACTCTGTACCGGTACCCCCTGTATATAGCCTCCACATTGACTCTGTACCGGTACCCCCTGTATATAGCCTCCACATTGACTCTGTACCGGTACCCCCTGTATATAGCCTCCACATTGACTCTGTACTGGTACCCCCTGTATATAGTCTCCACATTGACTCTGTACCGGTACCCCCTGTATATAGCCTCCACATTGACTCTGTACCGGTACCCCCTGTAAATAGCC
The DNA here is from genome assembly GCF_002021735.2 of Oncorhynchus kisutch. Classification (NCBI taxonomy): domain Eukaryota; kingdom Metazoa; phylum Chordata; class Actinopteri; order Salmoniformes; family Salmonidae; genus Oncorhynchus; species Oncorhynchus kisutch. Next base: position 42,384,035 of record NC_034200.2, on the reverse strand, counting down.
TCCACATTGACTCTGTACCGGTGCCCCCTGTATATAGCCTCCACATTGACTCTGTACTGGTACCCCCTGTATATAGCCTCCCCATTGACTCTGTACCATAACACCCTGTATATGGCCTCCACATTGACTCTGTACCGGTACCCCCTGTATATAGCCTCCACATTGACTCTGTACCGGTACCCCCTGTATTTAGCCTCCACATTGACTCTGTACCGGTGCCCCCTGTATATAGCCTCCACATTGACTCTGTACCATAACACCCTGTATATGGCCTCCACATTGACTCTGTACCGGTACCCCCTGTATATAGCCTCCACATTGACTCTGTACCGGTACCCCCTGTATTTAGCCTCCACATTGACTCTGTACCGGTACCCCCTGTATTTAGCCTCACTACTGTTATTGTACTGCTGCTATTTAACTGTTTCTTTTTTACTTAACACTTGTTTTTCTTTAAACTGTGTTGTTGGTTAAGGGCTTGTCAGTAAGCATTTCACTGTAAGGTCTACAGCTGTTGTATTCGGCGCATGTGACAAATAACATTTGATTTGAATGTCATTTTATGCTGTAGCGTTAAGATTTCCCTTCACTGGAACTAAGGGGCCTAGTCCAAACCATGAAAACAGCCCCAGACCATTATTCCTCTTCCACCAAACTTTACAGTTGGCACTATGCATTCGGGCAGGTCGCGTTCTCCTAGCATCTCCTAAACCCAGATTTGTCTGTCGGACTGCCAGATGGTGAAGCGTGATTCATCGCTCCGGAGATCTCGTGTCAACTGCTCCAGAGTCCACTGGCATCGAGCTTTACACTCCAGTCGACGCTTGGCATTGTGCATGGTGATCTTAGGCTTGTGTGCGGCTGCTCGGCCATGGAAACCCCTTTCATAAATCTCCTGACGAACAGTTCTTGTGCTGACGTTGGTTCCAGAGGCAGTTTGGAACTTGGTAGTGTTGCAACCGAGGACAGACCATTTTTATGCGCTACGTGCTTCAGGACTCGGTGGTCCCGTTCTGTGAGATGGTGTGGCCTACCACTTCGCGGCTGAGCCGTTGTTGCTCCTAGACGTTTCTACTTCACAATAACAGCACTTACAGTTGACCGTGGCAGCTCGAACAGGGCAGAAATTTGATAAATTGACTTGTTGGAAAGGTGGCATCCTATGACGGTGCCAAGTTGAAAGTCACTGTGCTCTTCTGTAAGGCCATTATACCTCGAGTGTTTGTCTATGGAGATTGCATGGCTGTGTGGCTTTAGTTGCGAAATCCACTCATTTGAAGGGCTGTCTAGATACTGCTGTATGGATAGAGTAGTAGGTGTGATTTGGAGTCTCCACCCCCAGCTGTTGAAAGGAGTGCTATAATGTGCTATAATGTGCTATAATGTGCTATATTATGTGCTATATAGTGTGCTATATTATGTGCTATATTATGTGCTATGTGCTATATTATGTGCTATATTATGTGATATATTATGTACTATATAATGTGCTATATTATGTGATATATTATGTGCTATATTATGTGCTATGTGCTATATTATGTGCTATATTATGTGATATATTATGTACTATATAATGTGCTATATTATGTGATATATTATGTGCTATATTATGTGCTATATAATGTGCTATATTATGTGCTATATAATGTGCTATATAATGTGCTATATAATGTGCTATATTATGTACTATATAATGTGCTATATAATGTGCTATATAATGTGATATATTATGTACTATATAATGTGCTATATTATGTGCTATATTATGTGATATATTATGTGATATATAATGTGATATATTATGTGATATATAATGTGCTATATTATGTGCTATATAATGTGCTATAATGTGCTATATAATGTGCTATAATGTGCTATATAATGTGCTATATTATGTGCTATATAATGTGCTATATAATGTGATATATTATGTGCTATATAATGTGCTATAATGTGATATATTATGTGCTATATTATGTGCTATATAATGTGCTATAATGTGATATATTATGTGATATATAATGTGATATATTATGTGATATATAATGTGCTATATTATGTGATATATTAGGCTGCTTTCAGACTACATTTTGTGTGTCATAATAATTAATTTCCCTCTCCCTTGCAGATCCACCGGGACCAATCGATAACTCCAAGATCGCGATCAACAAGAATGGCCATCTAACACTCAGACAAGGTAACAGCCTGACCCAAGTCAACTCTGCTGTCTTCTCTAAATCCCCTGCTTATATAATGTCCTATCAGTGTGATGCTGATGGAACTGTTGTGGACACACTTGATCAAGATAGAAAAAAGCTACTAAATGTGTGCGTTATTTCAGTCTCATTAAATCTGTGTGCTGTTTACTCCCTCAAGGAGCTGACTCGGGACAGATCTCTGAGGAGACGTGGAACTTTCTCCACTCCGTCCACGGAGGAGGTCCGCTCGTAACAGTCCGGCCTAACGTCTCTCACCCCGAACTAGAGGCCTCCTCGCAGTCTAAGGAGAAGATATAGGTGGAGGCGTGCTACGTTTAAATCTACCAACATACCAACTCCTTCACATGAAACAACCTACCTACTGTACCAACTCCTTCACATGAAACAACCTACCTACTGTACCAACCCCCTTAACAGGAAACTACCTACCAACCCCTTAACAGGAAACTACCCTACCAACCCCTTAACAGGAAACTACCTACCAACCCCCTAACAGGACACCCCCAACACCAACCCCCTAACAGGACACCCCCAACACCAACCCCCTAACAGGACACCCCCAACACCAACCCCCTAACAGGACACCCCCAACACCAACCTCCTAACAGGACACCCCCAACACCAACCTCCTAACAGGACACCCCCAACACCAGCCCCCTAACAGGAAACCCCCAACACCAACCCCTTAACAGGAAACTACCTACCAACCCCTTAACAGGAAACTACCTACCAACCCCCTAACAGGAAACTACCTACCAACCCCCTAACAGGAAACTACCTACCTACCAACCCCCTAACAGGAAACTACCTACCTACCAACCCCCTAACAGGAAACTACCTACCTACCAACCCCCTAACAGGAAACTACCTAACTACCAAACCCCCTAACAGGAAACTACCTACCCACCAACCCCCTAACAGGAAACTACCTACCCACCAACCCCCTAACAGGAAACTACCTACCCACCAACCCCTTAACAGGAAACTACCTACCCACCAACCCCTTAACAGGAAACTACCTACCCACCAACCCCTTAACAGGAAACTACCTACCCACCAACCCCTTAACAGGAAACTACCTACCCACCAACCCCTTACCATCCCCTAACAGGAAACTACCTAACCACCAACCCCTTAACAGGAAAATACCTACCCACCAACCCCTTAACAGGAAACTACCTAACTACCAACCCCCTAACAGGAAACTACCTAACTACCAACCCCCTAACAGGAAACTACCTAACTACCAACCCCCTAACAGGAAACTACCTAACTACCAACCCCCTAACAGGAAACTACCTACCCACCAACCCCCTAACAGGAAACCCCCAATACCAACCCCCTAACAGGAAACTACCTACCCACCAACCCCCTAACAGGACACCCCCAACACCAACCCCCTAACAGGAAATCCCCAACACCAACCCCCTAACAGGACACCCCCAACACCAACCCCCTAACAGGACACCCCCAACACCAACCCCCTAACAGGACACCCCCAACACCAACCCCCTAACAGGACACCCCCAACACCAACCCCCTAACAGGACACCCCTAACAGGACACCCCCCAACACCAACCCCCTAACAGGAAACCCCCAACACCAACCCCCTAACAGGAAATCCCCAACACCAACCCCCTAACAAGAAATCCCCAACACCAACCCCCTAACAGGAAACCCCCAACACCAACCCCCTAACAGGACACCCCCAACACCAACCCCCTAACAGGACACCCCCAACATCAGCCCCCTAACAGGAAACCCCCAACATCAGCCCCCTAACAGGACACCCCCAACACCAACCCCCTAACAGGAAACCCCCAACATCAGCCCCCTAACAGGAAACCCCCAACATCAGCCCCCTAACAGGAAACCCCCAACATCAGCCCCCTAACAGGAAACCCCCAACATCAGCCCCCTAACAGGACACCCCCAACACCAACCCCCTAACAGGAAACCCCCAACATCAACTCCCTAACAGGAAACCCCCTAACAGGACCCCCCTAACAGGACACCCCCAACACCAACCCCCTAACAGGAAACCCCCAACACCAACCCCCTAACAGGAAATCCCCAACACCAACCCCCTAACAAGAAATCCCCAACACCAGCCCCCTAACAGGAAACCCCCAACACCAGCCCCCTAACAGGACACCCCCAACACCAACCCCCTAACAGGAAACCCCCAACACCAACCCCCTAACAGGAAACCCCCAACACCAACCCCCTAACAGGAAACCCCCAACACCAACCCCCTAACAGGAAACCCCCAACACCAACCCCCTAACAGGAAACCCCCAACACCAACCCCCTAACAGGAAACCCCCAACACCAACCCCCTAACAGGAAACCCCCAACATCAGCCCCCTAACAGGAAACCCCCAACATCAGCCCCCTAACAGGACACCCCCAACATCAGCCCCCTAACAGGACACCCCCAACATCAGCCCCCTAACAGGAAACCCCCAACATCAGCCCCCTAACAGGAAACCCCCAACATCAGCCCCCTAACAGGAAACCCCCAACACCAGCCCCCTAACAGGAAACCCCCAACACCAGCCCCCTAACAGGAAACCCCCAACATCAGCCCCCTAACAGGAAACCCCCAACATCAGCCCCCTAACAGGAAACCCCCAACATCAGCCCCCTAACAGGAAACCCCCAACACCAGCCCCCTAACAGGAAACCCCCAACACCAACCCCCTAACAGGAAACCCCCAACACCAGCCCCCTAACAGGAAACCCCCAACACCAGCCCCCTAACAGGAAACCCCCAACACCAGCCCCCTAACAGGACACCCCCAACACCAGCCCCCTAACAGGACACCCCCAACATCAGCCCCCTAACAGGACACCCCCAACATCAGCCCCCTAACAGGACACCCCCAACATCAGCCCCCTAACAGGACACCCCCAACATCAGCCCCCTAACAGGACACCCCCAACACCAACCCCCTAACAGGACACCCCCAACACCAACCCCCTAACAGGACACCCCCAACATCATCCCCCTAACAGGACACCCCCAACATCAGCCCCCTAACAGGAAACCCCCAACATCAGCCCCCTAACAGGAAACCCCCAATACCAACCCCTAACAGGAAACCCCCAACACCAACCCCTAACAGGACACCCCCAACATCAGCCCCCTAACAGGAAACCCCCAACATCAGCCCCCTAACAGGAAACCCCCAACACCAACCCCTAACAGGAAACCCCCAACATCAGCCCCCTAACAGGAAACCCCCAACACCAACCCCTAACAGGAAACCCCCAACATCAGCCCCCTAACAGGAAACCCCCAACATCAGCCCCCTAACAGGAAACCCCCAACATCAGCCCCCTAACAGGAAACCCCCAACACCAACCCCTAACAGGACACCCCCAACATCAGCCCCCTAACAGGAAACCCCCAACACCAACCCCCTAACAGGAAACCCCCAACACCAACCCCTAACAGGAAACCCCCAACACCAACCCTGAGTAAAACTACAACTAAAGCATTTTATTTTGCACTTTACTTTTTATTTAAAAAGCGTTCGAACGAAGGATTTCCCTTCCTTGACCACCACAAAATGAACAGCCCTTCTTGACAACTGGGCGGAAGAATAAACATGTCTGAAAATGACATGATGACATGTTTCTACATAAATGTAGAAATATATAATTTCTAATTGCACTGTAGAATAATACCTGTGAACTGAGTCTGGTCATTTCCAGAACCAAGCATTTATTCATTTTGTTTGCAGGTTAAATTATTTTATTTTTTTCGTGAATGCAGCGTTTAAAAAAAAAATGCTTCTCTCTCTTGACCAAAATTGAGACAATGTCACTCTATATCAGGGATGGGAAACTTTAATGGGGGTGGGGGCCACAAAGAAATCGGAACTCATTATGAGGGGCCGTAATGGTTCATGGGCCTGCATACCCACATCCATACCCACACATGCAATCAGAGCCAGCCCTCTCCTTTTGGGGGCCCTGAGTGAAATTTTTATGACCCCCCCCCCCCCCCCCTCTTGCGAGCAAGACATTTTAGCGTCACCCTTCTTGACAGTGGAGAGAGAGAATGTATTGTTTTAGTTTATTTCCTGTAATTCTATACATTTTGCAGTTTTAAAGCAAGTTTGCTGCAATTCTACACATTTTGCCATGGGGCGGTGAGAACATTTTAAAATTTTATAACAAATTTCATGCAATTCTATTTTTTTTTTTTTTATGCAATGGGGCAGAGAGGACAAGTTTCAGTTTTACAGCTAATTCCCTGCAATTCTACACATTTTGCCATAGGGTGGAGATAAATGTCTGCAGTTTTTCATATGATATCTGAGTGAGAGTAATTAACAAAATCAACGGAGGCCCCCCTGGTCAGTAACTCGACCATGATTACTACAAATTTAGGTAGCTGGCTAGACTAATTTACCAATCAACATTTTTTTTTTTGCTGATATGGGCTAATTGAGTGGCTGTCAGTGACTTACATAACTGCTGATGCACAACCAACATTTTGAAATGACACCGTGGTGTATTCTACTATTCTACCTAGCAACAGTAAGTTGAGACCCCGACTGAGTTCCCTGGAGGGGGTTCTATATGATGTCACTCTTATGTTTTGTGTGTCGCAAACGACAAAAGAAGAATCACAATGCATCTAACTGTAGATATCAAAATTGTTCTCTTTTAATACATGTTCTAAGAAAATAACATATTGTTGAAGTGAATGGTTCTAAAAAGCTCAAGCGCTTACATTTTCCATAAAGTGACTGAAGAGAAATCTCCGTCCACACATTTTAAGAGACCCTCCTCTAGTTTGTAGGAAAAAATGTAGCTGTTTGTAAAAGTAAATTTCCTACAATGCTACAGATTTTGCCATACTGTGTTCTTGTGCTCTCTGGGCATAACAAAATCAATGGGGGCCCCATACCAAGACATCTTGGGAATTTTAAATTCTCCTGTTTTTTTTGGAGTGGCGGCAAGTGAATGGAAAAAAGGGAAACACTGCTAAGGATGTGTTTACACAGGCAGTCTAATTCTGATCTTTTGACCAATCAGATCAGGTATTTTGCCAATAATTGGTCAAAAGATCAGAATTGGGCTGCCTGTGTAAACTAAGTAGTCTCAGGAAGGATTTGTATGTTTTTTTTTAAATTGTTTTTTTACTATAGTCAGGTTAAGATACGTGGCATGTTCACACAATGTCTGATGTGTATTTGAATGTACTAGTGAGTCCAGGGGTGTATTCACTAGGATCTAAAAGGAAGGAAACGTGTAGGGACCCACCTATCTGAATTTGTCCAATATAAACTCTTGTTTCTGTTGTAAAACCTGGTGTGTGTTACCTAATGAATACACCCCTGGTGTACTACGGTCCCAGAACTTCCTTGTTATTTACCCCCCTGGTCTGGCCACCAGGGGGGTAAATAACAAGGAAGTTCTGGGACCGTAGTACACCAGGGGTGTATTCATGGATTAACTGTATACCAAATGGCACCCTATTCCCTAAATAGTGCACTGCTTTTGACCAGGGCCCCATGGGGCATAGTGTTCCATTTGGGAGGCACCTATATGATGTTAATATACTTTAAAAAAAATAGAATTTGTGGCTGGCAGGCATGCTTTAGAGGGGACCCCACTCACTCAGCCGGGGTTGGGGTCAATCCCATTTCAATTCAGGAAGTGAACTGAAATTCCAAATCAAATTTTACTCAAATGTGAGACAAATGTGGAATTGAAATGGGAATTGACCCCCAACCCTGACGTACAAATCATTTGAAAAAACTTGATGGCCACATGTCACATTAAATTACATGTAAGCTGCCCACTCACTGCATTATATGTACACAATGAATCACAAACTTCTGTGGCCATCTTTGTCTTTGAAATGTACAGAAATACATGACAAGCTTTCAAATCATAACATTCATCAGTTTTGTCAGTGGAAGAAAGCATTAACATGTGTATAAGGGCATGGTGTTGCCTTTTGGTATGTGGTCACTGAAGACCGAAGAAGCAATGTGAAGAATGCTGTAGGTATATGGAGTACTGCATCCTGATTTACTAAACTAAACACATCTGTTCTGATTCGGAATGGTTGATATGATTCTGGTTCTATTAAACACATCTGTTCTGATTCGGAATGGTTGATATGATTCTGGTTCTATTAAACACATCTGTTCTGATTCGGAATGGTTGATATGATTCTGGTTCTATTAAACACATCTGTTCTGATTCGGAATGGTTGATATGATTCTGGTTCTATTAAACACATCTGTTCTGATTCGGGAATGGTTGATATGATTCTGGTTCTATTAAACATCTGTTCTGATTTGGAATGGTTGATATCAAATCAAATTTATTTATATAGCCCTTCGTACATCAGCTGATATCTCAAAGTGCTGTACAGAAACCCAGCCTAAAACCCCAAACAGCAAGCAATGCAGGTGTAGAAGCACGGTATGATTCTGGTTCTATTAAACATCTGTTCTGATTCAGAATGGTTGATATGATTCTGGTTCTATTCAACACATCTGTTCTGATTCAGAATGGCTGATATGATTCTGGCTCTATAAAACACAAATGTTCTGATTCGGAATGGCTGATATGATTCTGGTTCTACGATTCTGTTAAACCCTGACGATGAAAGAACAGTGTAACACAGACATGATTTCTCTTCACCTGTTCGTTTACTCAGCAACTTAATTTTAATCCTATTTATTGCAGTGCATGTTATGGTTTTAAGATCAAAGTTGAACATTTTGTATGGAAATTTATGTTTAATTGAATTGCGTATCACAACATTTTGTTTTGTTCTACCAACTAATCGGAACATCTCTGAAATACTAATTTCATTATAAGCGTCACTTTATTTCTGGATTCTGACTAATAACATTATAGATATGGTAAGACTTGCAAGTGAGACAATGCATTGGTAGCCCGAGCTACACACAGTCTCGTCCAGGGGCAAAGATGTCTTTCCTGTTCTCCTTTCAACAGGAAAATGTAGTGTTTTATTTTGACAAGTTGTGGAACTAGGCAGAACACACACACACAACACACACACACACGGACCCCGTTGACTGGATAGAAAATATGTCTCCTGCCGAGTGTGGCAGCACACGATTTGCGGAAGTGAGGTGAGTGTAATTCTCTAGCTATCTTCACAAACCCATTTTTTCTTCTTCCAATAAACGATTTAGTCGGCCGTGATCAGAAGTGAAGCATAGACTTGCCATCTAATGAACAATTGTCGTGAAAAAGTCGACCAAATAGTGAGCCAGTTATGCTAATGCTTTAGGAAAGTTGTATCTAGCCGCTGTTAGCAAGCAGCAGCCTAGCCACAGAAGGAGCTATTCCCTTATTGCACATCTTTATCCTAGCTTTGTTATTACGAGTTTAGGCCACCCGCTAATGTCCATCAATTTAACGTTACCTACCAATGTTAAAGCTATGCGATTATCAACTCACTTACTTTAGTATTAATATAGCTTGTCAAATACTTGGAATATGCATAATAAACCATTACTCCTTAGCGAACCATTTATTTTAAGACTAGTAAGACTGATATATAATGTATATATTTAGTAAGACTGATATATATATATATATATAACTAGTAAATTCGGTAACTCCGGTGCGCCAATTGGCAATGTAACTAACCGCTAAGTGAGCTAGCTAACATTACTACTTTTATTTCATAAAAACAAATGTTTTTGTTATCCGGTCATTTGCTAACTTTTGCGAGGAATCAAACAAAACAAAAACGGATGAGAAGAGCAGAAATATGTTAAGAATAGCAACCAGTCTATGGTGCATAATGCATATCAGGGTGCGACCAAGCTGCTGTCTGCAGCCTTTTCTAACGGGTTGGTTAGCATGTGGGCTAACGGTTTGATACCGGCCAGTTTGCATTGGTAGGTAATAAGATGAACACACGACCACGGGGACTAGTTATCCGACTTCTCTTGTGAAATAGTAGCTACCGTATTTGGAGCGAGTTAAAGAACTACTTATTAAGACCCCTGCGCTTCAGTGTTGTCCAACTTGGGTCCTGTCGGCTGGAGTGCCATTACCGGGGATTTGGTGGAGGCAGTCCGGTCCTCTGAATGGAGATATATATATATATAGGGTGGAGAAGTAAAGATGATGGAGTGAGAACAAAAAACTAAACGAAATACTCCATTGTTTACTCTATTGAATTAGTGAAGTTAAAAATTAATTTATTTTATTTGGGGGGGGGGGGGTGTAGAGAGCTCTATGGGGGGGGGGGGGGGTGTAGAGAGCTCTATGGGGGGCGGGGTGTAGAGAGCTCTATGGGGGGGTGGTGGTGTGTAGAGAGCTCTATGGGGGGTGGTGTGTAGAGAGCTCTATGGGGGGGGGGGGGTGTAGAGAGCTCTATGGGGGGCGGGGTGTAGAGAGCTCTATGGGGGGGTGGTGGTGTGTAGAGAGCTCTATGGGGGGTGGTGTGTAGAGAGCTCTATGGGGGGGTGGTGTGGTGTATGTAGAGAGCTCTATGGGGGGGGGGTGTTGTGGTGTGTAGAGAGCTCTATGGGGGTGGTGTTGTGGTGTATGTAGAGAGCTCTATGGGGGGTGGTGTGTAGAGAGCTCTATGGGGGGCGGTGGTGTGTAGAGAGATCTATGGGGGGTGGTGTTGTGGTGTATGTAGAGAGCTCTATGGGGGGGGTGGTGTGTAGAGAGCTCTATGGAGGGCGGTGTGTAGAGAGCTCTATGGGGGGCTGTGTGTAGAGAGCTCTATGGGGGGCGGTGGTGTGTAGAGAGCTCTATGGGGGGTGGTGGTGTGTAGAGAGCTCTATGGGGGGTGGTGGTGTGTAGAGAGCTCTATGGGGAGTGGTGGTGTGTAGAGAGCTCTATGGGGAGTGTTGGTGTGTAGAGAGCTCTATGGGGGGTGGTGTGTAGAGAGCTCTATGGTTGGTGGTGTGTAGAGCTCTATGGGGGGTGGTGTGTAGAGCTCTATGGGGGGTAGTGGTGTGTAGAGCTCTATGGGGGGTAGTGGTGTGTAGAGCTCTATGGTTGGTGGTGTGTAGAGCTCTATGGGGGGTGGTGGTGTGTAGAGCTCTATGGGGGGTGGTGGTGTGTAGAGCTCTATGGGGGGTGGTGGTGTGTAGAGCTCTATGGGGGGTGGTGGTGTGTAGAGCTCTATGGGGGGGGTGGTGTGTAGAGCTCTATGGGGGGTGGTGGTGTGTAGAGCTCTATGGTTGGTGGTGTGTAGAGCTCTATGGGGGGTGGTGTGTAGAGCTCTATGGTTGGTGAGGAGTATGGAGCTCTATGGGGGGTGGTGGTGTGTAGAGCTCTATGGGGGGTGGTGGTGTGTAGAGCTCTATGGGGGGTGGTGGTGTGTAGAGCTCTATGGGGGGTGGTGGTGTGTAGAGCTCTATGGGGGGGGTGTAGAGCTCTATGGGGGTGGTGGGGTGTAGAGAGCTCTATGGGGGGTGGTGGTATGGTGTATGTAGAGAGCTCTATGGGGGGTGGTGTTGTGGTGTATGTAGAGAGCTCTATGGGGGGGTGGTGTGTAGAGAGCTCTATGGAGGGCGGTGTGTAGAGAGCTCTATGGGGGGCTGTGTGTAGAGAGCTCTATGGGGGGCGGTGGTGTGTAGAGAGCTCTATGGGGGGTGGTGGTGTGTAGAGAGCTCTATGGGGGTGGTGGTGTGTAGAGAGCTCTATGGGGAGTGGTGGTGTGTAGAGAGCTCTATGGGGAGTGTTGGTGTGTAGAGAGCTCTATGGGGGGTGGTGTGTAGAGAGCTCTATGGTTGGTGGTGTGTAGAGCTCTATGGGGGGTGGTGTGTAGAGCTCTATGGGGGGGGTGGTGTGTAGAGCTCTATGGGGGGGTGGTGGTGTGTAGAGCTCTATGGGGGGGGGTGTAGAGCTCTATGGGGGTGGTGGGGTGTAGAGAGCTCTATGGGGGGTGGTGGTATGGTGTATGTAGAGAGCTCTATGGGGGGTGGTGTTGTATGTAGAGAGCTCTATGGGGGGCGGTGGTGTGTAGAGAGCTCTATGGGGGGTGGTGGTGTGTAGAGAGCTCTATGGGGGGCGGGGTGTGTAGAGAGCTCTATGGGGGGTGGTGGTGTGTAGAGAGCTCTATGGGGGGGGTGTATGTAGAGAGCTCTATGGGGGGGGGGGGTGGTGTGAGTCAGCTCACATAAACATGTTTTAGGAAGGTTAGGTCTGAATGACAAGACAGTGCATTACATCATACCACAGGAAGGTAAAGAAATGAACACACACACAGACAGTACTCTGTTCTCTATTTTAAGACAGGCATCGTAATCAGTTATTGACCGATTAAGTGATGGATGTGTTCTACCTGGGTAGAGGAGGCAAAGGATGTGTTCTACCTGGGTAGAGGAGACAAATGATGTGTTCTACCTGGGTAGAGGAGGCAAAGGATGTGTTCTACCTGGGTAGAGGAGACAAAGGATGTGTTCCACCTGGGTAGAGGAGACAAAGGATGTGTTCCACCTGGGTAGAGGAGACAAAGGATGTGTTCTACCTGGGTAGAGGAGACAAAGTCCAGCCGGAGTCTGTCGAAGAACAAGAAGTCACCAAACCACAGAAGATTAAAATATGTGGTTTTTGGTGATGGCTTTATGGGAAAGCTAGCAACTTGTAAACAATTACCCATTTCTATAAGCAAGTCATATTTTTATAGTAGTGTTAAATAATAAACATTGGCTGTTAAGTAAATTATATTATGATTGTTGCCTCCCGTTTTAAGTTTATTTATGGTAAGGACGTTTGTGTTTGATAATTATTAGGTGGAGGTCCTAGCTACAGTGGTATTTTCAACCTAGCTTTTAGCTAGCTACAGTGATGCCTTCAACCTAGCCTAGCTTTTAGCTAGCTACAGTATATTATTTTCAACCTAGCCTAGCTTTTAGCTAGCTACAGTGGTTTCTTCAACCTAGCCTAGCTTTTAGCTTGCTACAGTGGTATCTTCAACCTAGCCTAGCTTTTAGCTTGCTACAGTGGTATCTTCAACCTAGCCTAGCTTTTAGCTTGCTACAGTGGTATCTTCAACCTAGCCTAGCTTTTAGCTAGCTACAGTATAATTTTCAACCTAGCCTAGCTTTTAGCTAGTTACAGTGGTATCGTCAACCTAGCGTAGCTTTTAGCTAGCTGCTCTGCAGTGTAAGCTAGCTTGACTTGATAGAAAGTTAGTTACTTGTTTCTCTAACATTTATTATCATCTTAGTCTGCGTTCCAAGATGGCATAGCAGTTCAGACGTCTTTTGTCCTCGTCTTGTCGTGTCCCGTATATATATATATATATATATATATATATATATATATATATATATATATATATATATATATTTACAACTTTTTTCACATACATTTTTTTAAATTTTCCATCAACTCATCTTCAAAACACTCTCCTGCAACCCGCCTCACCAATTTATATTTATAAAAAAGTATTATTTACCTCAAATCTGTAATCCTCCAAGAAGCTAGCCAGAAACTCCAAGAAGCTAGCCAGAAACTAGCCAGGAGCTAGCCCAGAAGCTAGTTCAGAAGCTAGTTAGCTTCTTTACTGGCAAATCGTTAGTATTCAGCTAACCACGGTTTGTGGTCATCAGCTATCCTTTAGCTCGAAAATCTATCGCCAGTTTTGTACGGCGCAGCGCGGCTCGGCAGGGAACATACCGGACCAATTTTTCTCTCCATGTCCCTGGATTTCAACCGCTAACTCTGGACATTCATACCTGGATCTCACAGCTAGCTAGCTGCTATCTGTGTGACTATCGGCTTTCGTCGATTCCGGAGCAAACATCAATTATTCCGGAGCTAGCCAGCTCCGTCGATCACTCCTGAGTTCCATCAATCACTCCTGGGCTGCAGTCACCTATCCGGACCCGTTTTACTGCCTACGCGGAGCCCCACCGGGCCTTCACAACTGGACTGCCGACGTTATCTACCCGAAGGAGTTATCCGGCTGGCTCCTCCGTCGCGACGTTACCTGAACGCCCATCTGCGGCCTGCTAACTGTTAGCTGTCTTATCGGCTGCTATCTGAATAGACAATCGGACAATTTATTTATTTATTTTTATTATTATGTTTTCTTCTTGGGCCTCTATAACTATATCTATTTTTTTGTTGTTGTTGTGTGATTTGGATTAATCCCCTCTACCACACGGAACCCCACTAATCTGCTGACGGAACGCAAGCTAATAACAGACCTCCATCCTATGCTAGCTTGCTACCGATGGCCGTGCTAGCTGTCTAAATCGCTGTGACCCCCAACCAACCTCTCCACGCACCGGATCACTCGACTAAGCATGCCTCTCCTTAATGTCAATATGCCTTGTCCATTGCTGTTCTGGTTAGTGTTTATTGGCTTATTTCACTGTAGAGCCTCTAGTCCTGCTCACTATACCTTATCCAACCTATCCAACCTATTAGTTCCACCACCTACACATGCAATGACATCTCCTGGTTTCAATGATGTTTCTAGAGACAATATCTCTCTCTTCATCACTCAATACCTAGGTTTACCTCCACTGTATTCACATCCTACCATACCTTTGTCTGTACATTATACCTTGATGCTATTTTATCGCCCCCAGAAACCTTCTTTTACTCTCTGTTCCAGACGTTCTAGACAACCAATTCTTATTGCTTTTAGCCGCACCCTTATTCTACTCCTCCTATGTTCCTCTGGCGATGTAGAGGTGAATCCAGGCCCTGCAGTGCCTAGCTCCACTCCTATTCCCCAAGCGCTCTCTTTTGAAGACTTCTGTAACCGTAATAGCCTTGGTTTCATGCATGTTAACATTAGAAGCCTCCTCCCTAAGTTTGTTCTATTCACTGCTTTAGCACACTCTGCCAACCCGGATGTTCTAGCTGTGTCTGAATCCTGGCTTAGGAAGACCACCAAAAATTCTGAAATTTTAATTCCAAACGACAACATTTTCAGACAAGATAGAACTGCCAAAGGGGGCAGTGTTGCAATCTACTGCAAAGATAGCCTGCAGAGTTCTGTCCTACTATCCAGGTCTGTACCCAAACAATTTGAACTTCTACTTTTAAAAATCCAACTCTCTAAAAACAAATCTCTCACCGTTGCCGCCTGTTATAGACCACCCTCTGCCCCCAGCTGTGCTCTGGACACCATATGTGAACTGATTGCCCCCCATCTATCTTCAGAGCTTGTGCTGCTAGGCGACCTAAACTGGAACATGCTTAACACCCCAGCCATCCTACAATCTAAACTTGATGCCCTCAATCTCACACAAATTATCAATGAACCTACCAGGTACCTCCCCAAAGCCTTAAACACGGGCACCCTCATAAATATCATCCTAACCAACTTGCCCTCTAAATACACCTCTGCTGTCTTCAACCAAGATCTCAGCGATCACTGCCTCAGTGAAACACTTCCCTGAAACACTTCAGCGAGCAGGCCTTTCTAATCGACCTGGCCGGGGTATCCTGGAAGGATATTGATCTCATCCCGTCAGTAGAGGATGCCTGGATATTCTTTAAAAATGCCTTCCTAACCATCTTAAATAAACATGCCCCATTCAAGACATTTAGAACCAGGAACAGATATAGCCCTTGGTTCTCCCCAGACCTGACTGCCCTTAACCAACACAAAAACATCCTATGGCGTTCTGCATTAGCATCGAACAGCCCCCTTGATATGCAGCTGTTCAGGGAAGCTAGAAACCATTATACACAGGCAGTTAGAAAAGCCAAGGCTAGCTTTTTCAAGCAGAAATGTGCTTCCTGCAACACTAACTCAAAAAAGTTCTGGGACACTGTAAAGTCCATTGAGAATAAGAACACCTCCTCCCAGCTGCCCACTGCACTGAAGATAGGAAACACTGTCACCACTGATAAATCCACCATAATTGAGAATTTCAATAAGCATTTTTCTACGGCTGGCCATGCTTTCCACCTGGCTACTCCTACCCCGGTCAACAGTACTGCACCCCCAACAACAACTCGCCCAAGCCTTCCCCATTTCTCCTTCTCCCAAATCCGTTCAGCTGATGTTCTGAAAGAGCTGCAAAATCTGGACCCCTACAAATCAGCTGGGCTAGACAATCTGGACCCTTTCTTTCTAAAATTATCTGCCGAAATTGTTTCCACCCCTATTACTAGCCTGTTCAACCTCTCTTTCGTGTCGTCTGAGATTCCCAAAGATTGGAAAGCAGCTGCAGTCATCCCCCTCTTCAAAGGGGGGGACACTCTTGACCCAAACTGCTACAGACCTATATCTATCCTACCAGGCCTTTCTAAGGTCTTCGAAAGCCAAGTCAACAAACAGATTACCGACCATTTCGAATCTCACCATACCTTCTCTGCTATGCAATCTGGTTTCCGAGCTGGTCATGGGTGCACCTCAGCCACGCTCAAGGTCCTGAACTATATCATAACTGCCATCGATAAGAAACATTACTGTGCAGCTGTATTCATTGATCTGGCCAAGGCTTTCGACTCTGTCAATCACCACATCCTCATCGGCAGACTCGACAGCCTTGGTTTCTCAAATGATTGCCTCGCCTGGTTCACCAACTACTTCTCTGATAGAGTTCAGTGTGTCAAATTGGAGGGTCTGCTCTCCGGAACTCTGGCAGTCTCTATGGGGGTGCCACAGGGTTCAATTCTTGGACCGACTCTCTTCTCTGTATATATCAATGAGGTCGCTCTTGCTGCTGGTGAGTCTCTGATCCACCTCTACGCAGACGACACCATTCTGTATAATTCTGGCCCTTCTTTGGACACTGTGTTAACAACCCTCCAGGCAAGCTTCAATGCCATACAACTCTCCTTCCGTGGCCTCCAATTGCTCTTAAATACAAGTAAAACTAAATGCATGCTCTTCAACCGATCGCTACCTGCACCTACCCGCCTGTCCAACATCACTACTCTGGACGGCTCTGACTTAGAATACGTGGACAACTACAAATACTTAGGTGTCTGGTTAGACTGTAAACTCTCCTTCCAGACCCATATCAAACATCTCCAATCCAAAGTTAAATCTAGAATTGGCTTCCTATTTCACAACAAAGCATCCTTCACTCATGCTGCCAAACATACCCTTGTAAAACTGACCATCCTACCAATCCTCGACTTTGGCGATGTCATTTACAAAATAGCCTCCAATACCCTACTCAACAAATTGGATGCAGTCTATCACAGTGCAATCCGTTTTGTCACCAAAGCCCCATATACTGCCCACCATTGCGACCTGTACGCTCTCGTTGGCTGGCCCTCGCTTCATACTCGTCGCCAAACCCACTGGCTACATGTCATCTACAAGACCCTGCTAGGTAAAGTCCCCCCTTATCTCAGCTCGCTGGTCACCATAGCATCCTCCACCTGTAGCACACGCTCCAGCAGGTATATCTCTCTAGTCACCCCCAAAACCAATGATTTCTTTTGGCCGCCTCTCCTTCCAGTTCTCTGCTGCCAATGACTGGAACGAACTACAAAAATCTCTGAAACTGGAAACACTTATCTCCCTCACTAGCTTTAAGCAGGTATATCTCTCTAGTCACCCCCAAAACCAATGATTTCTTTTGGCCGCCTCTCCTTCCAGTTCTCTGCTGCCAATGACTGGAACGAACTACAAAAATCTCTGAAACTGGAAACACTTATCTCCCTCACTAGCTTTAAGCACCAACTGTCAGAGCAGCTCACAGATTACTGCACCTGTACATAGCCCACCTATAATTTAGCCCAAACAACTACCTCTTTCCCTACTGTATTTAATTAATTTATTTTGCTCCTTTGCACCCCATTATTTTTATTTCTACTTTGCACATTCTTCCATTGCAAATCTACCATTCCAGTGTTTTACTTGCTATATTGTATTTACTTTGCCACCATGGCCTTTTTTGCCTTTACCTCCCTTCTCACCTCATTTGCTCACATCGTATATAGACTTGTTTATACTGTATTATTGACTGTATGTTTGTTTTACTCCATGTGTAACTCTGTGTCGTTGTATCTGTCGAACTGCTTTGCTTTATCTTGGCCAGGTCGCAATTGTAAATGAGAACTTGTTCTCAACTTGCCTACCTGGTTAAATAAAGGTGTTCTCAACTGGCCTACCTGGTTAAATAAAGGTGTTCTCAACTAGCCTACCTGGTTAAATAAAGGTGTTCTCAACTAGCCTACCTGGTTAAATAAAGGTGAAATAAATAAATAAATAATAATAAAACAATGTTTGTCTTGAATGAAAAGTTAACATCTCCCTAAATAAATGCTCTCTGACGGGAGACTAGGCTGTCCAGTAGTGGAATAAACTTGCATGAAGGTCACGATGTAAACGGGGGCATCAGATTACTAACGTTTTTCAAATGCAGTGGTTTTTAACGTCTGAGAGCGAGAGATAAGAGTATCTGTCCCAAATGACACCCTATTCCCTATATAGTGCACTTAGCCCTATGGCTAAGTAGTGCTATATAGGGAATAGGGTACCATTTGGGATGTGACCTAGTGTTCCCCCAGACAGACAGAGCACTCACAGCTGAAGCATCAAAGATGGGCTGACATTTGATTCTCTTTGAATTGGCAAGAGATGAAAGATACTGCCCTGCCCTTATTCACCCTCTGTCAATATACAGTTGAAGTCAGAAGTTTACATACACCTTAGACAAATACATTTAAACTCAGTTTTTCACATTTCCTGACATTTAATCCTAGGAAAAATGTCCTGTTTTAGGTCAGTTAGGATCACCACTTTATTTTAAGAATGTGGAATGTCAGAATAATAGTAGAAAGAATAATTTATTTCAGCTTTTATTTCTTTCATCACATTCCCAGTAGGTCAGAAGTTTACATACACTCAATTAGTATTTGGTAGCATTGCCTTTAAATTGTTTAACTCGGGGCAAACGTTTCGGGTAGCCTTCCACAAGCTTCCCACAATAAGTTGGGTGAATTTTGGCCCATTTCTCCTGACAGAGCTGGTGTAACTGAGTCAGGTTTGTAGGCCTCCTTGCTTGCACATGCTTTTTCAGTTCTGCCCACACATTTTCTATAGGATTTTCTATAGGGCTTTATGATGGCCACTCCAATACCTTGACTTTGTTGTCCTTAAGCCATTTTGCCACAACTTTAGAAGTATGCTTGGGGTCATTGTCCATTTGGAAGACCCACTTGCGACCAAGCTTTAACTTCCTGACTGATGTCTTGAGGTGTTGCTTATATATTTCCACATAATTGTCCTTCCTCATGATATCATCTATTTTGTGAAGTGCACCAGTCCCTTCTGCAGCAAAGCACCCCCACAACATGATGCTGCCACCCCCGTGCTTCACGGTTGGGATGGTGTTCTTCGGCTTGCAAGTCTCCCCCTTTTTCCTCCAAACATAACGATGGTTATTATGGACAAACAGTTCTATTTTTGTTTACCAGACCAGAGGACATTTCTCCAAAAAGTACGATCTTTGTTCCCATGTGTAGTTGCAAACTGTAGTCTGGCTTTTTTTTATGGTGGCTTTGGAGCAGTGGCTTCTTCCTTGCTGAGCGGCCTTTCAGGTTATGTTGATATAGGACTCATTTTACTGTGGATATAGATACTTTTGTACCTGTTTTCCCCGGGATCTTCACAAGGTCATTTGCTGTTGTTCTGGGATTGATTTGCACTTTTCACACCAAAGTACATTCATCTCTAGGAGACAGAACACGTCTCTTTCCTGAGCGGTATGACGGCTGCTTGGTCCCATGGTGTTTATACTTACGTACTATTGTTTGTACAGATGATCGTGGTACCTTCAGGTGTTTGGAAATTGCTCCCAAGGATGAACCAGACTTGTAGAGGTCTACAATTTGTTTTCTGAGGTCTTGGCTGATTTCTTTAGATTTTCCCATGATGTCAAGCAAAGAGGCACTGAGTTTGAAGGTAGGCCTTGAAATACATCCACAGGTACACTTCCAATTGACTCAAATGATGTCAATTAGCCTATCAGAATCTTCTAAATCCATTACATCATTTTCGGGAATTTTCCAAGATGTTTAAAGGCACAGTCAACTTAGTGTATGAAAACTTCTGATTCACTGGAATTGTGATTAAGTGAAATAATCTGTCTGTAATCAATTGTTGGAAATGTACTTGTGTCATGCACAAAGTAGATGTCCTAACCGACTTGCCAGAACTATAGTTTTTTAACAAGAAATGTATGGAGTGGTTTGACAAAACAAGTTTTAATGACACAAACTAAGTGTATGTAAACTTCCGACTTCAACTGTATCATCTCTGATTCTCTTACCTTATTGCCAGTCTGTCAGTATAGCATCTCCTAATGCTGAACCTTATTGCCAGTCTGTCAGTATAGCATCTCCTAATGCTGAACCTTATTGCCAGTCTGTCAGTATAGCATCTCCTAATGCTGAACCTTATTCATCCTCTGTCAGTATAGCATCTCCTAATGCTGAACCTTATTCATCCTCTGTCAGTATAGCATCTCCTAATGCTGAACCTTATTCATCCTCTGTCAGTATAGCATCTCCTAACACTGAACCTTATTCATCCTCTGTCAGTATAGCATCTCCCAACACTGAACCTTATTCATCCTCTGTCAGTATAGCATCTCCCAACGCTGAACCTTAATCCCAGTTTGTCAGTATAGATTCTCCCAACGCTGAACCTTATTCCCAGTCTGTCAGTATAGCATCTCCCAACGCTGAACCTTATTCATCCTCTGTCAGTATAGCATCTCCAAACACTGAACCTTATTCATCCTCTGTCAGTATAGCATCTCCCAACACTGAAACTTATTCATCCTCTGTCAGTATAGCATCTCCCAACGCTGAACCTTAATCCCAGTCTGTCAGTATAGCATCTCCTAATGCTGAACCTTATTCATCCTCTGTCAGTATAGCATCTCCTAATGCTGAACCTTATTCATCCTCTTGTCAGTACAGCATCTCCTAATGCTGAACCTTATTCATCCTCTGTCAGTATAGCATCTCCCAACGCTGAACCTTATTCATCCTCTTGTCAGTACAGCATCTCCTAATGCTGAATCTGGTTCATGGATAATGGATCCCTTATGAAGCTTTATAACCTCTGTCTCCTCTATGCTCCCAGGTGCCCCACTTCTGTAGCAGAGGAGCGAGCAGCACGATGATACGACAGTAGCCTCTCGCCGTAGCATGGCCGCGTCACGTTCCACGCGCGTCACAAGGTCATCGGTCGGGCTCAATGGATTGGACGAGAACTTCTGTGGCCGAACCCTCAGGAATCGCAGTATCGCCCAGCCGGAGGAGTGTCAGGGGTCACCTCTCCCCGGCAGCAGGGCCCCACGCTCTCCCAAGAAGAGACAAGATGACCAGGCCGGGGCCTCAGAGAAGCCTGGGGGTCACCAGGGAAAGGTAGCCCACCACAAGGCCACCTTAGTGGACGGGGAGACATGGGCAAGCCCCAGGAAGAGGGTCCTGTTCTGCTCAGAGAGAGAGGGGGTTGGGGGTTCGGAGAAGGCTGAGAACTGTGAAGGGAGGGATGCCTCGCCGCTCCTCAAAAGGGCCAAACGGTGCTTCCGCTCTGGGGAGTCGCATGGATCCAAGGATGGCCTCCCGTCTGCGCCCCCCATGCCCGTCATCCCCGCCTCCCCCTGTGCCCCCTTAACGACTGTCAAGGAGAACAGTGAAGGGGGTGACCTGCTCAGACAAAACTCCACCGCAGCCTCACCTTCCTCTTCTTCACCTGACCTCAACAAGGAGGAAGGAGAGGAGGAGGAGGAGGATGACGGCCATGTTCAGCAGCTCCTTAACTCCAACTCCCATAAGTCCTGTATCGGGCTGGGGCAGACCAGCAGTATCCCTGATGCTCAGACAAACTCCCTGTGTCTCAGCGCTGCCTCCAACACCACCTGTCCCGGTCCAGCAGTGCTGAACGGCAGCCAGAGGGGGGCACCCTGCCCCTCGCTCCCAGACCCCATAGTGCCTTGTAGAAACTATGATCCTGGGCAGGAGGAAGGTAAAGACTCTGATCCTGGGCAGGAGGAAGGGGGTAAAGACACTGATCCTGGGCAGGAGGAAGAGTGTAAAGACTCTGATCCTGGGCAGGAGGAGGAGGGTGAAGACTCTGATCCTGGGCGGGAGGAGGAGGGTGAAGACTCTGATCCTGGGCAGGAGGAGGAGGGTGAAGACTCTGATCCTGGGCAGGAGGAAGAGTGTAAGGACTCTGATCCTGGGCAGGAGGAAGAGTGTAAAGACTCCGATCCTGGGCAGGAGGAGGGGGGTAAAGACTCTGATCCTGGGCAGGAGGAAGAATGTAAAGACTCTGATCCTGGGCAGGAGGAGGAGGGTGAAGACTCTGATCCTGGGCAGGAGGAAGAGTGTAAGGACTCTGATCCTGGGCAGGAGGAAGAGTGTAAAGACTCTGATCCTGGGCAGGAGGAGGGGGGTAAAGACTCTGATCCTGGGCAGGAGGAAGAGTGTAAAGAGTCTGATCCTGGGCAGGAGGAAGAGTGTAAGGACTCTGATCCTGGGCAGGAGGAAGAGTGTAAAGACTCCGATCCTGGGCAGGAGGAGGGGGGTAAAGACTCTGATCCTGGGCAGGAGGAAGAGTGTAAAGACTCTGATCCTGGGCAGGAGGAAGAGTGTAAAGACTCTGATCCTGGGCAGGAGGAAGAGTGTAAAGACTCTGATCCTGGGCAGGAGGAAGAGTGTAAAGACTCTGATCCTGGGCAGGAGGAGGAGGGTAAAGACTCTGATCCTGGGCAGGAGGAAGAGTGTAAAGACTCTGATCCTGGGCAGGAGGAAGAGTGTAAAGACTCTGATCCTGGGCAGGAGGAAGAGTGTAAAGACTCTGATCCTGGGCAGGAGGAGGAGGGTGAAGACTCTGATCCTGGGCAGGAGGAGGAGGGTAAAGACTCTGATCCTGGGCAGGAGGAGGAGGGTGAAGACTCTGGGGAGTGTCCTGCTCCTCTTCTGGCCTCCTTTGAGGAGGACTCCTCTACTCCCCACCTGTCTGTCAGAGAAGAGGAGGTGGATGTAGTGGGGTACTCAGTGTGTCGGGAGGAAGTGGTGACAGCGACCGAGGAGGAGGTGGAAGTGACACCGACCGAGGAGGAGGAGAGTTGCGGCGGGGGAATTAACGGATGGTCGTTCACGCCGCTGGTGGTGCAGAACACTGTTGCCACCAGCATCATCATCAACAACAATATCATCAACAACAACATCAACAACGTAAACAACAATAACTCAGGAGAATTCACAATGCCACTGCTAGCCCCCCCAACACGCTCAGACCCACCCTGCACCCCCTCTATCTCCAGCACCTCGCCCCCCTCCTTCACAGAGCCCCACGAACACAGGTACACCCTGAGGACTTCGCCCCGTAGGGCGGCCTGCGGCGGGGGCAAGGCTGTGGCCCCCTGCTCCTCTCCCAGGTACCCTCTGAGGGAGGGGGTGGAGGCTGGGAGAGAGCTGGTCGCTACTCCTACCCTCTCCTCATGCTCCAGTATCCAGGCCAGTGAGGGGTCTCTCCTGTCTCCCCCGTCTGTCCCCATGGAGCAGGGGAACGGTGGGGCCAGAAGGGACAGGGTAGGATGGGACAGTATGGGCCATGGGGAGCTCTGTGAGACCAGGGGAGGCCTAGAGGAGGTTCCAGGAGGAGGAAGTCAACAGGAGGACGACCCAGACGTGTATTACTTTGAGTCAGATCACCTGACCCTCAAACATAACAAAGAGTACGTAGTGGGAGTTTATGGGATTATATATATATATATATATACAGTCGTGGCCAAATGTTTTGAGAATGACACAAATATTAATTTCCACAAAGTTTGCTGCTTCAGTGTCTTTAGATATTTTTGTCAGATGTTACTATGGATACTGAAGTATAATTACAAGCATTTCATAAGTGTCAAAGGCTTTTATTGACAATTACATGAAGTTGATGCAAAGAGTCAATATTTTCAGTGTTGACCCTTCTTTTTCAAGATCTCTGCAATCTGCCCTGACAATGCTGTCAATTAACTTCTGGGCCACATCCTGAATGATGGCAGCCTATTCTTGCATAATCAATGCTTGGAGTCTGTCAGAATTTGTGGGTTTTTGTTTGTTCATCCTCCTCTTGAGGATTGACCACAAGTTCTCAATTGGATTGAAGTCTGGGGAGTTTCCTGGCCATGGACCCAAAATATCGATGTTTTGTTCCCCGAGCCACCTAGTTATTACTTTTGCCTTATGGCAAGGTGCTCCATCATGCTGGAAAAGGCATTGTTAATAACCAAACTGTTCCTGGATGGTTGGGAGAAGTTGCTCTCGGAGGATGTGTTGGTACCATTCTTTATTCATGGCTGTGTTCTTAGGCAAAACTGAGTGCGCCCACACTCTTGGCTGAGAAGCAACTCCACACATGAATGGTCTCAGGATGCTTTACTGTTGGCATGACACAGGACTGATGGTAGCCCTCACCTTGTCTTCTCCGGACAAGCTTTTTTCCGGATGCCCCAAACAATCGGAAAGGGGATTCATCAGATAAAAGGACTTTGCCCCCGTCCTCAGCAGTCCAATCCCTGCACCTTTTGCAGAATATCAGTCTGTCCCTGATGTTTTTCCTGGAGAGAAGTGGCTTCTTTGCTGCCCTTCTTGACACCAGGTCATCCTCCAAAAGTCTTTGCCTCACTGTGCGTGCAGATGCACTCACACCTGCCTGCTGCCATTCCTGAGCTCTGTACTGATGGTGCCCCGATCCCACAGCTGAATCAACATTAGGAGACGGTCCTGGTGCTTGCTGAACTTTCTTGGGCACCCTGAAGCCTTCTTCACAACAATTGAACCGCTCTCCTTGCAGTTCTTGATGATCCGATGAATCGTTGATTTAGTTGCAATCTTACTGGCAGCAATATCCTTGCCTGTGAAGCCCTTTTTGTGCAAAGCAATGATGACGGCACGTGTTTCCTTGCAGGTAACCATGGTTGACAGAGGAAGAATAATGATTCCAAGCACCACCCTCCTTTTGAAGCTTCCAGTCTGTTATTCAAAGAGTGATCTCCAGCCTTGTCCTCGTCAACACTCACACCTGTGTTAACGAGAGAATCACTGACATGATGTCAGCTGGTCCTTTTGTGGCAGGCCTGAAATGCAGTGGAAATGTTTTTGGGGGATTCAGTTCATTTGCATGGCAAAGGGCGACTTTGCAATTCATCTGATCACTCTTCATAACATTCTGGAGTATATACAAACTGAGGCAGCAGACTTAGAAAATTAATATTTGTGTCATTCTCAAAACTTTTGGCTACGACTGTGTATGTGTATATATATGTATGTATGTGTATATATATATGTATGTATGTGTATATATGTGTGTATGTATGTATGTGTGTATGTATGTATGTGTGTATGTATGTATGTGTATATATGTGTGTATGTATGTATGTGTGTATGTATGTATGTGTATATATATGTGTGTATGTATGTATGTATGTGTATATATGTGTATATATATGTGTGTATGTGTGTATATATATGTATGTATGTGTATATATGTGTATATATGTGTGTATGTGTGTATGTATGTGTATATATATATATACACATACATACACACATATATATATATATATACACACACAGACACACACACAGTGAGGAGGAGGATGGAGTGGGAGAGAGGAGGGAGTGTTTCCTGTTTTGGGACACAGACACAGCCTACCTCTGATCTGTTTCCTGTTTACATACATGCTGCTGTCTGTTTCTCCCATAGTGTGGATCCCTCTTAAATGGCACCCTATTCCCTATAATATAGTGCACTACTTTTGACCAGGGTACCAATTGGGACCTATCCTGAGTTAATAATGTATTGTTGGATTCCCTGATGCATGTTGTCCTCTCTCCCCGTCCACCAGTTACCAGAGGTTACTCCAGACTGTAGGAGTGTTGGAGGCCCAGAGAACTCAGAGTATACGGGACTTGGAGCGTCTGGCCAGACAGCAGAGAAAAGCTCTCCGAGACCCCGTCAGCTTTGTGGAGCAGCTGCAGAAACAGGTACTGTACTTTACACAATAGGTTACAGCCTGTTATAACAGGTATATGTAGCATTATAACTCTAACCCTGCAGAAACAGGTAGTATACTGTATGAGCGCTGTAGTAATAGTAACCCTCACCTGCAGAACCAGGTATATAATATGGTTATAACAGGTATATAGTGTGGTTATAACAGGTATATAATGTGGTTATAACAGGTATATAATGTGGTTATAACAGGTATATAATATGGTTATAACAGGTATAATAATGTGGTTATAGCAGGTATATAATATGGTTATAACAGGTATATAATGTGGTTATAACAGGTATATAATGTGGTTATAACAGGTATATAATGTGGTTATAACAGGTATATAATGTGGTTATAACAGGTATATAATATGGTTATACCAGGTATATAATGCTGTTGTGATGGGTATAATGTGGTTATAGCAGGTATATAATATGGTTATAACAGGTATATAATATGGTATAACAGGTATATAATATGGTTATAACAGGTATATAATATGGTTATAACAGGTATATAATATGGTTATAATGTGGTTATAGCAGGTATATAATGTGGTTATAACAGGTATATAATGTGGTTATAACAGGTATATAATGTGGTTATAACAGGTATATAATATGGTTATAACAGGTATATAATGTGGTTATAACAGGTATATAATGTGGTTATAATGTGGTTATAGCAGGTATATAATGTGGTTATAACAGGTATATTATGTGGTTATAATGTGGTTATATCAGGTATATAATGTGGTTATATCAGGTATATAATGTGGTTATATCAGGTATCGAATATGGTTATAGCAGGTATATAATATGGTTATAACAGGTATATAATGTGGTTATAACAGGTATATAATGTGGTTATAACAGGTATATAATGTGGTTATAACAGGTATATAATGTGGTTATAACAGGTATATAATATGGTTATATCAGGTATCGAATATGGTTATAACAGGTATATAATGTGGTTATAACAGGTATATAATGTGGTTATAATGTGGTTATAGCAGGTATATAATGTGGTTATAACAGGTATATTATGTGGTTATAACAGGTATATAATGTGGTTATAACAGGTATATAATGTGGTTATAACAGGTATATAATGTGGTTATAACAGGTATATAATGTGGTTGTGATATGGTTGTATCGTCTCTCTCTGTCTCTCTCTGTCTCTCTCTCTGTCTCTGTGTCTCTCTCTCTCTCTCTCTCTCTCTCTCTGTCTCTCTCTCTCTGTGTCTCTCTCTCTCTCTCTCTCTGTCACTCACTCACTCACTCACTCATTCACTCACTCAATCACAATTCAATTCAATTGAAGGGCTTTATTGGCAGGAAAAACATATTATGTTTACATTGCCAAAGCAAGTGAAATAGATAATAAACATTACACTCACAATAGTCATGTCAAATGTCATTATGTCTATATCCAGTGTTGTAACGATGTGCAAATAGTTCCAGTACAAAAGGGTAAATAAACATAAATATCTCCCTCTCCAATTTAAAAAGAAATCTCGATCCAGAATTCATACACTGATCTAAACGACAAGGCTTTCTTATACATATACAAGAGGCTGTCGCCCCAGGTGACAGTCGCCCCAGGTGACAGTCGCCCCAGGTGACAGTCGCCCCAGGTGGTTCAACATGGCAGCTCTCAGCTGCTCGTCTTGGCTGTAAAGCCTTGATCTGACAAAGTAGAACGTTAGGCCAAAGGCTACTTTCGAGGAACTAGTTCACATGTTTCCTGCCCGTACATGGATCCATGTACGGGCAGCCACTTCCTGTTGACCTCTGACCTCTAACCTCAGGTGGAGTTGGACCTGCCGCGTCCCCAGAGAGTGGTTCAGCTGCCAGACGTCTCATGGGACCAGTACACGTCAGGACTGGGAGACTTCGAGAGGGAGTTCTGTAACAAGAAACGCACAACCAGGAGGCTCCAACTCATATTCGATAAGGGTGAGTTGACCAGGAGGCTCCAACTCATATTCGATAAGGGTGAGTTGACCAGGAGGCTCAAACTCATATTCCATAAGGGTGAGTTGACCAGGAGGCTCCAACTCATATTCGATAAGGGTGAGTTGACCAGGAGGCTCCAACTCATATTCGATAAGGGTGAGTTGACCAGGAGGCTCCAACTCATATTCGATAAGGGTGAGTCGACCAGGAGGCTCCAACGCATATTCGATAAGGGTGAGTTGACCAGGAGGCTCCAACTCATATTCGATAAGGGTGAGTTGACCAGGAGGCTCCAACTCATATTCGATAAGGGTGAGTCGACCAGGAGGCTCCAACGCATATTCGATAAGGGTGAGTTGACCAGGAGGCTCCAACTCATATTCGATAAGGGTGAGTCGACCAGGAGGCTCCAACGCATATTCGATAAGGGTGAGTCGACCCTGCCATGTATTGATTCAGTTGATTGATTCATTTAGTATATTTCCTCAGGTTGCAAGTTCAAATCCCCGAGCTGACAAGGTACACATCTGTCGTTCTGCCCCTGAACAGGCAGTTAACCAACTGTTCCTAGGCCGTCATTGAAAATAACTGACTTGCCTAGTTAAATAAAGGTAAAATAAAAAATAAAAAATGAGAATATATGGATTTGTTTTGGAAATGGTTAACAGCTTTGTTGTTTTGTTAAATAGTGTAAATCATGTATTTATAAATCAATATTATATATTTATATATATATTATCCTGTAGTTAGGTTACCAGATGGACCAAAAAGCCCTCTGGATCCCAAGAAGGAGGAGGGTGAACCATCAACCCTGTACTCTGCTCTGCCCTCTAGTGACGCTCTTGAGAACAGCAACAACTCACAGGTACATCCCACTGTTAGCCCACAGGCTATACCCAAAGCCATGTCATTTAGGGCACAACTGCAGCTTGATAACAACATGGATGTGTTTGTTATGTAGCTAGCTAGGCCACAACAGCCTCCGTTCTCTACTAATTGCTTTCAAAGATCTCACAAATGACCATGTTATTGTCATTTTACAGCCCCTTGTTACACCTCACCAACCCATTCCTCTACCCATAAGATGGTATCTATGGAAACAAACCACCTCTCTTCTTCTGGTGCTCTACTGCTGTGTGTGTGTGTGTGTGTGTGTATGTGTGTAAAGCAGTCAATTTAATTGATTGTGTAGATTCTCCTGAACAAATATCACATCATGTCTGCATCCCAAATGGCAGCCTATTCCCCTACTACCTACATAGTCTATTCCCCTACTGCCTACATAGCCTATTCCCCTACTGCCTACATAGCCTATTCCCCTACTGCCTACATAGTCTATTCCCCTACTGCCTACATAGCCTATTCCCCTACTGCCTACATAGTCTATTCCCCTACTGCCTACATAGCCTATTCCTCTACTGCCTACATAGTATATTCCTCTACTGCCTACATAACCTATTCCCCTACTGCCTACATAGCCTATTCCCCTACTACCTACATAGTCTATTCCCCTACTGCCTACATAGTCTATTCCCCTACTGCCTACATAGTCTATTCCCCTACTACCTACATAGCCTATTCCCCTACTGCCTACATAGCCTATTCCCCTACTACCTACATAGTCTATTCCCCTACTGCCTACATAGTCTATTCCCCTACTGCCTACATAGTCTATTCCCCTACTACCTACATAGTATATTCCTCTACTGCCTACATAGTCTATTCCCCTACTACCTACATAGTCTATTCCCCTACTACCTACATAGTCTATTCCCCTACTACCTACATAGTCTATTCCCCTACTGCCTACATAGTCTATTCCCCTACCTACATAGTCTATTCCCCTACTGCCTACATAGCCTATTCCCCTACTGCCTACATAGCCTATTCCCCTACTGCCTACATAGTCTATTCCCCTACTGCCTACATAGCCTATTCCCCTACTGCCTACATAGTCTATTCCCCTACTGCCTACATAGCCTATTCCTCTACTGCCTACATAGTATATTCCTCTACTGCCTACATAACCTATTCCCCTACTGCCTACATAGCCTATTCCCCTACTACCTACATAGTCTATTCCCCTACTGCCTACATAGTCTATTCCCCTACTACCTACATAGTATATTCCTCTACTGCCTACATAGCCTATTCCCCTACTACCTACATAGTGTCCTTGGTCAAAAGGAGTCCACTATATAGAATAGGGTTCCATTTGTCCTTGGTCAAAAGGAGTCCACTATATATAATAGGGTTCCATTTGTCCTTGGTCAAAAGGAGTCCACTATATAGAAAAGGGTTCCATTTGTCCTTGGTCAAAAGGAGTCCACTATATAGAATAGGGTTGCATTTGGGATGCAGGCCATTACGTCTTTAATCTATTGATCGTTTTGTATTCTCTCTTTGTTTCTTTTGTAAACACATCTACACTCTCATCTTCATTACTCTCTCTCTCGTTGCACTTTTCTCATGGCAACAGGTCACACATGTTGCTGCTGTGATGGCACACTGGTATTTCACCCAGTAGATATGGGAGTTTATCAAAATTGGGTTTGTTTTTGAATTCGTTGTGGATCTGTGTAATCTGAGGGAAAGATGTGTCTCTAATATGGTCAAACATTTGGCAGGAGGTTAGGTTTCCACCTCATTTTGTGGGCAGTGAGCACATAGCCTGTCTTCTCTTGAGAGCCAGGTCTGCCAACGGCGGCCTTTCTCAATAGCAAGGCTATGCTCACTGAGTCTGTACATAGTCAAAGCTTTCCTTAAGTTTGGGTCAGTCACAGTGGTCAGGTATTCTGCCGCTGTGTACTCTCTGTTTCGGGCCAAATAGCATTATAGTTTGCTCTGTTTTTTTGTTAATTATTTCAAATGTGTCAAGTAATTATCTTTTTGTTTTCTCATGATTTGGTTGGGTCTAATTGTGCTGCTGTCCTGGGGCTTTGTGGGGTCTGTTTGTGTTTGTGAACAGAGCCCCAGGACCAGCTTGCTTAGGGGACTCTTCTCTAGGTTCATCTCTCTGTAGGTGATGGCTTTGTTATGGAAGGTTTGTGAATCGCTTCCTTTTAGGTGGTTGTAGAATTTAACAGCTCTATTCTGGATTTTGATAATTAGCGGTTATCGGCCTAATTCTGCTCTGCATGCATTATTTGGTGTTTTACTTTGTACAGTCGTGGCCAAAAGTTTTGAGAATGACACAAATATACATTTTCACAAAGTCTGTTGCTTGAATTTGTGTGATGGCAATATGCATATACTCCAGAATGTTATGAAGAGTGATCAGATGAATTGCAATTAATTGCAAAGTCCCTCTTTGCCATGCAAATGAACTGAATCGCCCAAAAACATTTCCACTGCATTTCAGGCCATCCACAAAAGGACCAGCTGACATCATGTCAGTGATACTCTCGTTAACACAGGTGTGAGTGTGGACGAGGACAAGGCTGGAGATCACTCTGTCATGCTGATTGAGTTTGAATAACAGACTGGAAGCTTCAAAAGGAGAGTGGTGCTTGGAATCATTGTTCTTCCTCTGTCAACCATGGTTACCTGCAAGGAAACACGTGCCGTCATCATTGCTTTGCACAAAAAGGGCTTCACAGGCAAGGATATTGCTGCCAGTAAGATTGCACCTAAATCAACCATTTATCGGCTCATCAAGAACTTCAAGGAGAGCGGTTCAGTTGTTGTGAAGAAGGCTTCAGGGTGCCCAAGAAAGTTCAGCAAACGCCAGGACAGCTTTTAAAGCTGATTCAGCTGTGGGATCGGGGTACCACCAGTACAGAGCTTGCTCAGGAATGGCAGCAGGCCATCTGCACGCACAGTTAGGCGAAGACTTTTGGAGGATGGCCTGGTGTCAAGAAGGGCAACATCCTTGCTTCTCAGCCAAGGGTGTGGGCGCACTCACAGTTTTGCCTAAGAACACAGCCATGAATAAAGAATGGTACCAACACATCCTCCGAGAGCAACTTCTCCCAACCATCCAGGAACAGTTTGGTGACGAACAATGCCTTTTCCAGCTTGATGGAGCACCTTGCCATAAGGCAAAAGTGATAACTAAGTGGCTCAGGGAACAAAACATTGATATTTTGGGTCCATGGCCAGGAAACTCCCCAGACCTTAATCCCATTGAGAAGAGGCGGATGGACAAACAAAAACCCACAAATTCTGACAAACTCCAAGCATTGATTATGCAAGAATGGGCTGCCATCAGTCAGGATGTGGCCCAGAAGTTAATTGACAGCACGCCAGGGCGGATTGCAGAGGTCTTGAAAAAGAAGGGTCACCACTGCAAATATTGACTCTTTGCATCAACTTCATGTAATTGTCAATAAAAGCCTTTGACACTTATGAAATGCTTGTAATTATACTTCAGTATCCATAGTAACATCTGACAAAAATATCTAAAGACACTGAAGCAGCAAACTGTGGAAAATTTATATTTGTGTCATTCTCAAAACATTTGGCCACGACTGTACACAGAGGGTATTTTTCCAGAATTCTGCATGAAGAGTCTCAAATTGGTATTTGTCCCATTTTGTGAATTCTTGGTTGGTGAGCGGACCCCAGACCTCAACCATAAAGGGCAATGGGTTTTATAACTGATTCAAGTGTTTTTAGCCATATCCTAATTGGCATGTCAAATTTTATATCCCTTTTGATGGCATAGAAGGCCCTTCTTGCCTTGTCTCTCAGATCGTTCACAGCTTTGTGGAAGTTACCTGTGGTGCTGATGTTTAGGCCGAGGTATGTATCGTTTTTTTGTGTGCTCTTGGGCATGATCTATATCTAGATGGAATTGTGGTCCTGCCTACTGGACCTTATTTGGAACACCATTATTTTTGTCTTACTGAGATTTACTGTCAGTAAGGTCCCACAGTTGACAGTGCATGTCAGCAAAACCAAGCCATGATGTTGAAGGAATTGTCCGTAGAGCTCCGAGACAGGATTGTGTCGTGGCACAGATCTGGGGAAGGGTACGTAAACATTTCTGCAGCATTGAAAGTCCCCAAGAACACCGTGGGAAAGATACCAAAAAACATAATTCTTAAATGGAAGATGTTTGGAACCATAAAGAGTCTTACTAAGCTACTCGGCCAAACTGAGCAATCTGGGGAGAAGGACCTTGGTCAGGGAGGTGAGTTCCTCTGTGGAGATAGGGGAACCTTCCAGAAGGACAACTGGCACCATCCCTACGGTGAAGCATGGTGGTGGCAGCATCAAGCTGTGGGGATGTTTTTCAGCGGCAGGGACTGGGAGACTAGTCAGGATCGAGGGAAAGATGAACGAAGCGCAGTACAGCAAAATCCTTGATGAAAACCAAGCTCCAGAACACTCAGGATCTCAGACTGGGGCAAAGGTTCACTTTCCAACAGGACAACGACCCTAAGCACACAACCAAGACAATGCAGGAGTGGCTTCAGGACAAGTCTCTGTGCCATCCGTTTTGTCACCAAAGCCCCATATACTACCCACCACTGCGACCTGTATGCTCTCGTTGGCTGGCCCTCGCTTCATACTCGTCGCCAAACCCACTGGCTCCAGGTCATCTACAAGACCCTGCTAGGTAAAGACCCGCCTTATCTCAGCTCGCTGGTAGCAGCACCCACCTGTAGCACGCGCTCCAGCAGGTATATTTCACTGGTCACCCCCAAAGCCAATTCCTCCTTTGGCTGCCTCTCCTTCCAGTTCTCTGCTGCCTATGACTGGAACGAACTGCAAAAATCTCTGAAACTGGAAACACTTATCTCCCTCACTAGCTTTAAGCACCAGCTGTCAGAGCAGCTCACAGATCACTGCATCTGTACATAGCCCATCTATAATTTAGCCCAAACAACTACCTCTTCCCCTACTGTATTTATTTATTTATTTTGCTCCTTTGCACCCCATTATTTCTACTTTGCACATTCTTCTACTGTCAAATCTACCATTCCAGTGTTTAATTGCTATATTGTATTTACTTCGCCACCATGGCCTATTTATTTCCTTTACCTCCTTATCTTACCTCATTTGCTCACATTGCATATAGACTTATTTTTCTACTGTATTATTGACTGTATGTTTGTTTTACTCCATGTGTAACTCTGTGTTGTTGTAAGTGTCAAACTGCTTTGCTTTATCTTGGCCAGGTCGCAGTTGTAAATGAGAACTTGTTCTCAACTTGCCTACCTGGTTAAATAAAGGTAAAATAAATAAATACATCTAGAGTGGCCCAGCCAGAGCCCAAACTTGAACCCGATCAAACATCTCAGGAGAGACCTGAAAATAACTATGCAGCAACACTCTTTAATCCAACCTGACAGAGCTTGAGAGGATCTGCAGAGAAGAATGGGAGAAACTCCCCAAATACAGGTGTACCAAGCTTGTAGCATCATACCCAAGAAGACTCGAGACTGTTATCGCTGCCAAAGGTGCTTCAACAAACTACTGAGTAAAGAGTCTGAATACTTATGTAAATGTGATATTTAGGTAACATTTTTTTTTATACATTTGCAAACATTTCTGAAATCCTGTTTTTGCTTTGTCATTATGGGGTATTGTGATGTCATTATGGGGTATTGTGATGTCATTATGGGGTATTGTGATGTCATTATGGGGTATTGTGATGTCATTATGGGGTATTGTGATGTCATTATGGGGTATTGTGATGTCATTATGGGGTATTGTGATGTCATTATGGGGTATTGTGATGTCATTATGGGGTATTGTGATGTCATTATGGGGTATTGTGATGTCATTATGGGGTATTGTGTGTAGATTGATGAAGGGAAAGAGACATTTTAGAATAAGGCTGTAACGTAACAAAATGTGGAAAAAGTCAAGTGGTCTGAATACTTTCCGAAATGCCCTGTAGTCAGTAAAACATTCCTCAAAGTAGCAGAGTCAGAGCTTGTAAGAAGATACACTGGCTAGATGGATTCACTGGCTAGATACACTGGCTAGAAGGCATTTATTCACAGTGGACTGGACATGCTTT
The DNA here is from genome assembly GCF_002021735.2 of Oncorhynchus kisutch. NCBI lineage: Eukaryota > Metazoa > Chordata > Actinopteri > Salmoniformes > Salmonidae > Oncorhynchus > Oncorhynchus kisutch. Next base: position 42,348,900 of record NC_034200.2, on the reverse strand, counting down.
GACTTTTCAAACATGATATTTATTTGACTTAACGTGGTCGTCAGTCAGAGGGCTGCGGACTCCGTGTATTTGATTTGAGGGTTTATTACTAATCTTGAAAAACCAAGGCGCTCTTGAAATCTAAGTTTGTCATATGCACATGATAAAGAAAAGGGTACACAGTGAAATGTTAACTTGCAATCTCTCTTTTGATAATTAGAGTTCTCTCTTTCCCCTCAGAATAGCCTCAATTCGACGAGGCATGGACTCTACAAGGTGTCGAAAGCGTTCCACAGGGATGCTGGCCCATGTTGACTCTACAAGGTGTTGAAAGCGTTCCACAGGGATGCTGGTCCCATGTTGACTCTACAAGGTGTTGAAATCGTTCCACAGGGATGCTGGTCCATGTTGACTCTACAAGGTGTCGAAAGCGTTCCACAGGGATGCTGGCCCATGTTGACTCTACAAGGTGTCGAAAGCGTTCCACAGGGATGCTGGCCCATGTTGACTCTACAAGGTGTTGAAAGCGTTCCACAGGGATGCTGGTCCATGTTGACTCTACAAGGTGTCGAAAGCGTTCCACAGGGATGCTGGCCCATGTTGACTCTACAAGGTGTTGAAAGCGTTCCACAGGGATGCTGGTCCATGTTGACTCTACAAGGTGTTGAAAGCGTTCCACAGGGATGCTGGCCCATGTTGACTCTACAAGGTGTTGAAAGCGTTCCACAGGGATGCTGGCCCATGTTGACTCTACAAGGTGTTGAAAGCGTTCCACAGGGATGTTGACTCCAATGCTTCCCGAAGTTGTATTGGTTGGATGTCTTTTGGGTGGTGGACCATCCTTGATACACAAGGCAAACTGTTGAGCGTGAAAAACCCAGCAGCGTTGCAGTTCTTGACACACTCAAACCGGTGTGCCTGACACAATCCATATCTCAATTGTCTGAAGGCTAAAAATCCTTCTTTAACCCGTCTCCTCCCCTTCATCTACACCGATTTGAAGTGGATTTAACAAGTGACATCAATAAGGGGATTATAGCTTTCACCTGGATTCACCTGGTCAGTCTATGTCATGGAAAGAGCAGGTGTTCTTAATGATTTGTCCACTCAGTGTATAGACATGTTCAACTATCTGCACAATATTAGGCTTATTCCACGGTCTTAAACATGTCTGTCTATCTCCAGAGGATCCGGGGGCGGCTGTGTTACCAGAGTAAACCTGACACCTTCAACCAGCTGTGGACCGTGGAGGAACAGGTACTGTCAAGACATTCTTCATTTTTTACAAAGAATAAATAAATACATTTAGACCAGTTTAAAACTCCTAGTTGTCTCAGACAAGAGTGTACAACAATACCATAGACATCTGAGATCTCCTCTCTTTAAAGTGTCTTTTTTGTTGTTGTTATTAGTGAGCATCCTAAATGAGTTGTTCCTCAATGAGTTGTTCCTCAATGAGTTGTTCCTAAAGGAGTTGTTCCTAAAGGAGTTGTTCCTAAAGGAGTTGTTCCTAAAGGAGTTGTTCCTAAAGGAGTTGTTCCTAAAGGAGCTGTTCCTAAAGGAGCTGTTCCTAAAGGAGTTGCTCCTAAAAGAGTTGTTCCTGTGTAGAAAAAGTTGGAGCATCTGCTGCTGCAGTTCTCTCCTGAGGAGGTGGAGTCTAAACGCTGGCAGAAGATAGCTGACGCCCTGGGCAACAGGACCGCTAAACAGGTGACACACACACACACACACACCTACACACACACCTACACCTACACACACTTACACACACACACACACACAACAATACATTATCTTTTGAGCTAAAAGTTTGTTCTCTGTGTGTGCAGGTGGCCAGCCGCGTACAGAAGTTCTTCATCAAACTGACTAAAGCAGGAATCCCTGTTCCTGGGAGGACCCCTAACATATGCATCTACAGCAAGAAGGTATCTACATATCCCCTCCCTCAGTGGTTCTCAAACCTCTCCTCTCCCCAGACATTTCATCATGTTTTGTAGTCTAGTTCACCTCTGGATGAGTTCAAACCCATAGAGTAGAGTAGAGGACCCAGGGTAGCTAAGGGAGAGGGGAGTCCCCGAGGAGAGTAGAATAGAGGACCCAGGGTAGCTAAGGGAGGGGGGGGGGGTCCCAGAGGAGAGTAGAATAGAGGACCCAGGGTAGCTAAGGGAGGGGGGGGGTCCCCGAGGAGAGTAGAGGACCCAGGGTAGCTAAGGGGGTGATAGGTGGGAACGAGGAGAGGAGAGTAGAGAACCCAGGGTAGCTAAAGGAGGTGATAGGTGGGAACGAGGATAGTAGAGTAGAGGACCCTGGGTAGCTAAGGGAGGGGGGGAGGGTCCCAGAGGAGAGTAGAGTAGAGGACCCAGGGTAGTTAAGGGAGGTGATAGGTGGGAACGAGGAGAGTAGAGTAGAGGACCCTGGGTAGCTAAGGGAGGGGATAGGTGGGAATGAGAAAAGTAGAGGACCCTGGGTAGCTAAGGGAGGGGGGGGGGATCCCTGAGGAGAGTAGAGGACCCTGGGTAGCTAAGGGAGGTGATAGGTGGGAACGAGGAGAGTAGAGTAGAGGATCCTGGGTAGCTAAGGGAGGTGATAGGTGGGAACGAGGAGAGTAGAGTAGAGGATCCTGGGTAGCTAAGGGAGGTGATAGGTGGGAACGAGGAGAGTAGAGTAGAGGATCCTGGGTAGCTAAGGGAGGTGATAGGTGGGAACGAGGAGAGTAGAGTAGAGGATCCTGGGTAGCTAAGGGAGGTGATAGGTGGGAACGAGGAGAGTAGAGTAGAGGATCCTGGGTAGCTAAGGGAGGTGATAGGTGAGAATGAGGAGAGTAGAGGACCCAGGGTAGCTAAGGGTGATTATACAGACACAATACGATGCAGGATTTCAAGATACACGTCTTGTCTCAAACATTTGTCCATAGCAGCAACATTCAGGATATGAAAACTCACAAACAATGTACAGATGCCGGCGAGTCTATAGCTCAGCCTCTCAATAGGGCTTCTACTGCAGCTAAAACTACAGCCTAAATGCTAAACAGCATAACTAGGGATTTACCCCTTTTCCAGCTGTATCCACAGTCTAACGTTCCCCTTTACTGGGACTAAAGAGAGTCTACCAGGACAGGTTAAATCACCTGCCCGTACGTACAGAACACCCCAAATTGCAATGGAGGACCAAGTCAGGTTGTTAATGTCACCATGTCACTTTGTTAATCAGACGATGCAACACTATGGAAAACAGGATGTCAGGTAATTACATTCATTAGTTTTAAAAATGACCATATTTAGTCACGTCCACTTTATTTTAAAAGACAGAGTTACATGGATTAGATCTACTACTCGAGGAGAGGGGAAAACATAGGTGAACTACACGCTCATTATTTAACTCACCACACCTGGCTTAAACCCGGAGCAACCAGCTAGCAAACTATTAAGGTCAGGGACATCTAAACTGGGACATACATACAGTCGAAGCATCGTCGATAATAACTTCCTGAAATACATTTTAAACATGGCGATGAGGCCAGTCTTAAGTCTGCCTCATCACAGAGAGGTTTGAAGACCCCCGTGACATCAGTTTTACCCCTCTGGCTGCCGGGAAGTTGGTGTCAGCGGTGGGGTTCACAGCAAGTATGTTTAGTTCAATAACGAAGTAAAACAGGAACAAGAAGCAATCTGCTGTTGATGCTGCTGTTGTTGATGATGATGATGTTGTTGATGATGATGATGATGGTGTTGTTGTTGATGTTGTAGTTGTTGATGATGCTGTTGTTGTTGTTGTTTATGATGATGATGCTGTTGTTGTTGTTGATGATGCTGTTTTTTATTTTTATTTATTTCACCTTTATTTAACCAGGTAGGCCAGTTGAGAACACCTTTATTTAATCAGGTAGGCTAGTTGAGAACACCTTTATTTAACCAGGTAGGCTAGTTGAGAACACCTTTATTTAACCAGGTAGGCCAGTTGAGAACACCTTTATTTAACCAGGTAGGCTAGTTGAGAACACCTTTATTTAACCAGGTAGGCCAGTTGAGAACACCTTTATTTAACCAGGTAGGCTAGTTGAGAATACCTTTATTTAACCAGGTAGGCTAGTTGAGAACACCTTTATTTAACCAGGTAGGCTAGTTGAGAACACCTTTATTTAACCAGGTAGGCCAGTTGAGAACACCTTTATTTAACCAGGTAGGCTAGTTGAGAACACCTTTATTTAACCAGGTAGGCTAGTTGAGAACACCTTTATTTAACCAGGTAGGCTAGTTGAGAACACCTTTATTTAACCAGGTAGGCTAGTTGAGAACACCTTTATTTAACCAGGTAGGCCAGTTGAGAACACCTTTATTTAACCAGGTAGGCTAGTTGAGAACACCTTTATTTAACCAGGTAGGCCAGTTGAGAACACCTTTATTTAACCAGGTAGGCTAGTTGAGAACACCTTTATTTAACCTGGTAGGCAAGTTGAGAACACCTTTATTTAACCAGGTAGGCCAGTTGAGAACACCTTTATTTAACCAGGTAGGCAAGTTGAGAACACCTTTATTTAACCAGGTAGGCTAGTTGAGAACACCTTTATTTAACCAGGTAGGCCAGTTGAGAACACCTTTATTTAACCAGGTAGGCCAGTTGAGAACACCTTTATTTAACCAGGTAGGCCAGTTGAGAACACCTTTATTTAACCAGGTAGGCAAGTTGAGAACACCTTTATTTAACCAGGTAGGCAAGTTGAGAACACCTTTATTTAACCAGGTAGGCCAGTTGAGAACACCTTTATTTAACCAGGTAGGCCAGTTGAGAACACCTTTATTTAACCAGGTAGGCCAGTTGAGAACACCTTTATTTAACCAGGTAGGCTAGTTGAGAACAAGTTCTCATTTACAACTGCAACCTGGCCAAGATAAAGCAAAGCAGTTCGACACAAACAACACAAAGTTACACATGGAATAAACAAACGTACAGTCAATAATACAATAGAAAAAGTCTATATACAGTGTGTGCAAATGAGGTGAGATTAGGGAGGTAAAGGCAATAAATAGGCCATAGTGGCGAAGTAATTACAATTTAGCAATTAAACACTGGAGTGATGGATGTGCAGAAGATGAATGTGCAGGTAGAGATACTGGGGTGCAAAGGAGCAAGATAAATAAATACAGTATGGGGATGAGGTAGATAGATGGGCTATTTACAGATGGGCTATATACAGGTGCAGTGATTTGTGAGCTGCTCTGACAGCTGGTGCTTAAAGCTAGTGATGGAGATATGAGTCTCCAACTTCGGTGATTTTTGCAGTTCGTTCCAGTCATTGGCAGCAGAGACCTGGAAGGAAAGGCGGCCAAAGGAGGAATTGGCTTTGGAGGTGACCAGTGAGATATACCTGCTGGAGCACGTGCTACGGGTGGGTGTTGCTATGGTGACCAGTGAAATATACCTGCTGGAGCGCGTGCTACGGGTGGGTGTTGCTATGGTGACCAGTGAGCGGGGCTTTACCTAGCAGAGACTTATAGATGACCTGGAGCCAGTGGGTTTGGCGACGAGTATGATGCGAGGGCCAGCCAACGAGAGCGTACAGGTCGCAGTGGTGGGTAGTATATGGGGCTTTGGTGACAAAACAGATGGCACTGTGATAGACTACATCCAATTTGCTGAGTAGAGTGTTGGAGGCTAATTTGTAAATGACATTGCCGAAGTCGAGGATCGGTAGGATGGTCAGTTTTACGAAGGTATGTTTGGCAGCATGAGTGAAGGATGCTTTGTTGCAAAATAAGGAGCCGATTCTAGATTTAATTTTGGATTGGAGATGCTTAATGTGAGTCTGGAAGGAGAGTTTACAGTCTAACCAGACACCTAGGTATTTGTAGTTGTCCACATATTCTAAGTCAGAACCGTCCAGAGTAGTGATGCTGGACGGGTGGGCAGGTGTGGGCAGCGATCGGTTGAAGAGCATGCATTTAGTTTTACTTGTATTTAAGAGCAGTTGGATGCCACGGAAGGAGAGTTGTATGGCATTGAAGCTCGTTTGGAGGTTAGTTAACACAGTGTCCAAAGAAGGGCCAGAAGTATACAGAATGGTGTCGTCTGCGTAGAGGTGGATCAGAGACTCACCAGCAGCAAGAGCGACATCATTGATATATACAGAGAAAAGAGTCGGCCCGAGAATTGAACCCTGTGGCACCCCCATAGATACTGCCAGAGGTCCGGACAACAGACCCTCCAATTTGACACACTGAACTCCATCTGAGAAGTAGTTGGTGAACCAGGCGAGGCAGTCATTTGAGAAACCAAGGCTGTTTATTCTGCCGATAAGAATGTGGTGATTGACAGAGTCGAAAGCCTTGGCCAGGTCGATGAATACGGCTGCACAGTATTGTCTCTTATCGATGGCGGTTATGATATAGTTTAGGACCTTGAGCGTGACTGAGGTGCACCCATGACCAGCTCTGAAACCAGATTGCATAGTGGAGAAGGTACGATGGGATTCGAAATGGTCGGTGATCTGTTTGTTCACTTGGTTTTCGAAGACCTTAGAAAGGCAGGGTAGGATAGATATAGGTCTGTAGCAGTTTGGGTCTAGAGTGTCTCCCCCTTTGAAGAGGGGGATGACCGTGGCAGCTTTCCAATCTTTGGGGATCTCAGACGATACGAAAGAGAGGTTGAACAGGCTAGTAATAGGTAATGATGTTGTTGATAATGTTGTTGTTGTCTGTAGGTGTCCAATAAGAGGCAGCACCACCTGAACAAGCACCTGTACCGACCGTCTACCTTCCTGACCTCATATGAGCCTCCTGTCTTTATGGAAGAAGAGGATGAGAGAGCGGCCTACTACAGCTCCCTGCAGGACCCCGATGGAGACGACACGGTACGACACGCTGACCACCTGACCACACGGTACCACACACTGACCACACGGTACCACACGCTGACCACACGGTACCACACACTGACCACACGGTACGACACACTGACCACACGGTACCACATACTGACCACACGGTACCACACACTGACCACACGGTACGACACGCTGACCACCTGACCACACGGTACCACACACTGACAACACCGTACCACACACTGACCACACGGTACCACACACTGACCACACGGTACCACACGGTACCACACACTGACCACACGGTACCACACACTGACCACACGGTACCACACTGACCACACACTGACCACACGGTACCACACACTGACCACACACTGACCACACGGTACCACACTGACCACATGGTACCACACACTGACCACACGGTACCACACTGACCACACGGTACCACACTGACCACACGGTACCACACACTGACCACACGGTACCACACACTGACCACACGGTACCACACTGACCACACGGTACCACACTGACCACACGGTACCACACTGACCACACGGTACCACACTGACCACACGGTACCACACACTGACCTATAGCTCCCTGCAGGACCCCGATGGAGACTACATGGTACGACACGCTGACCACACTGTCTCTACTCCGCAGTCTCTCTTCCTCTCCATCTCTCTCTCTTTCTCACACTCTCTCATCTGTCTTTCTCTCATTCCCTCCCTCCCTCTCTCGCTCCCTCTCATCTGTCTCTCTCTCCCTCTCATCTGTCTCTCTCTCCCTCTCATCTGTCTCTCTCGCTCCCTCTCATCTGTCTCTCTCGCTCCCTCTCATCTGTCTCTCTCCCTCCCTCCCTCCCTCTCTCTCTCCCTCTCTTCTGTCTCTCTCGCTCCTTCCCTCCCCTCTCCCTCCCTCTCATCTGTCACTCTCCCTCCCTCCCTCCCTCCCTCCCTCCCTCCCTCCCTCCCTCCCTCCCTCCCCCCCTCCCTCCCTCCCTCCCTCCCTCCCTCCCTCCCTCCCTCCCTCCCTCTCTCTTTCTTGCTCCCTCCCTCCCCCCCAAGATGCTAGATCTGACATTTCCCTCCCCCTCTCTCTCTCTCTCTCTGATGTGTGCAACCTTTAAGAAACGAATAGTCGCTGTTCCCTGCTGAGAGACACACACACAGACATGTGCTGTCAAAGTGCGTCAGCAGCAAAGCTCAGATGTACACCCTGTCATTCAGTGAAACAAGCAGAGTTAACACTAGAACCGTTAATCATTTTGACTGCTCATGAATTTCATTGTTTTATTACTCTGACATGTTTTAAAGTAATGCCCACCTCCGTCCTTGACTTGTCCTGAATCAGTCTATATGACACACTGTCTGAATCAGTCTATATGACACACTGTCTGAATCAGTCTATATGACACACTGTCTGAATCAGTCTGAATCAGTCTATAAAACACACTGTCTAAATCAGTCTATATAACACACTGTCTGAATCAGTCTGAATCAGTCTATATAACACACTGTCTGAATCAGTCTATATGACACACTGTCTGAATCAGTCTATATGACACACTGTCTGAATCAGTCTATATGACACACTGTCTGAATCAGTCTATATGACACACTGTCTGAATCAGTCTGAATCAGTCTATATGACACACTGTCTGAATCAGTCTATATGACACACTGTCTGAATCAGTCTATATGACACACTGTCTAAATCAGTCTATATAACACACTGTCTGAATCAGTCTAAATCAGTCTATAAAACACACTGTCTGAATCAGTCTAAATCAGTCTATAAAACACACTGTCTGAATCAGTCTAAATCAGTCTATAAAACACACTGTCTAAATCAGTCTATATGACACACTGTCTGAATCAGTCTATATAACACACTGTCTGAATCAGTCTATATGACACACTGTCTGAATCAGTATAAATCAGTCTATAAAACACACTGTCTGAATCAGTCTAAATCAGTCTATAAAACACACTGTCTGAATCAGTCTATATAACACACTGTCTGAATCAGTCTATATAACACACTGTCTGAATCAGTATAAATCAGTCTATAAAACACACTGTCTGAATCAGTATAAATCAGTCTATATAACACACTGTCTGAATCAGTCTATATAACACACTGTCTGAATCAGTCTATATAACACACATATGACACACTTCTGTTAGAATCTTAATATCACCAACACAACTGGAGTTATAATCAGTTTCAGGAAGACCTGCTCCGTTGCTTCTCTCGACAGTGGAAGGTAACCAGTTGATAATCACCCCAATAATCGTCTCGAAACTGAACCAAAATGATACCAAAACCATACCAAAACTATACCAAAAGTGAACCTAAACTATACCAAAAGTGAACCTAAACTGAACCAAAACTATACCAAAACTGAACCTAAACTATACCAAACCTGAACCTAAACTATACCTAAAGTGAACCTAAACTGAACCAAAACTATACCAAAACTGAACCTAAACTATACCAAAACCATACTAACACTGAACCTAAACTATACCAAAAGTGAACCTAAACTGAACCTAAACTATACCAAAACTGAACCTAAACTATACCAAACCTGAACCTAAACTATACCAAAACTGAACCTAAACTGAACCAAAACTATACCTAAACTGAACCTAAACTATACCAAAACTGAACATAAACTATACCTAAACTGAACCTAAACTATACCTAAACTGAACCTAAACTGAACCTAAACTATACCTAAACTATACCAAAACTGAACATAAACTATACCAAAACTGAACCTAAACTGTACCAAAACTGACCCTAAACTGTACCAAAACTGAAACTAAACTGAACCTAAACTATACCAAAACTGAAACTAAACTGAACCTAAACTATACCAAAACTGAACCTAAACTGAACCAAAACATATAGCAACAGATGAAGTAAAGTATGACGGTAGAAAGGGGGAGAGTTGATGCCAAGGGGAAGTAAACAATACATCATTATATAATCACTGATTGTGAATAAAGAATTCTATTGTACTGATCCATTGTAATTGTAATCTCTATATGGTGTGTACCCTCTATCAGTCCACCTTATCCAGGCTGTTTTATCAGTCTAATCTGGCCTGCTTGGAGTACACCGTGGGAGCGTGTGGAATTTACAATGGCAGGAAGACCAAGAGGAATGGATGCACATGCTGAATGACAACAACTCAGATGGATGAAAGGAATCATGACATCTCTGATCATTCTTCTGATTCTGAGCCTCAGCCTGAACCTCAGAGGCCTGTGACCCTACGCCGCCGAGGCCTGTGACCCTACGCCGCCGAGGCCTGTGACCCTACGCCGCCGAGGCCTGTGACCCTACGCCGCCGAGGCCTATGACCCTACGCCGCAGAGGCCCGCGACCCTACGCCACCGAGGCCCGCGACCCTACGCCGCCGAGGCCCGCGACCCTACGCCGCCGAGGCCCGCGACCCTACGCCGCCGAGGCCCGCGACCCTACGCCGCCGAGGCCCGTGACCCTACGCCGCCGAGGCCTGTGACCCTACGCCGCCGAGGCCTGTGACCCTACGCCGCCGAGGCCCGTGACCCTACGCCGCCGAGGCCCGCGACCCTACGCCGCCGAGGCCCGCGACCCTACGCCGCCGAGGCCCGCGACCCTACGCCGCCGAGGCCCGCGACCCTACGCCGCCGAGGCCCCCGACCCTACGCCGCCGAGGCCCGTGACCCTACGCCGCCGAGGCCCGTGACCCTACGCCGCCGAGGCCCGTGACCCTACGCCGCCGAGGCCTAAGGGCAAAAAAGCCAGAACGGTGCGCACTGAGCACCACCAAATTAAACGGTGAGATGGCAGTGTGCCTGGGATCAGATACTGGGGCTGAGACACTCAAGCAGACACTGTCTGGAATCAGGGACTGTACTGGGGCTGAGCTGCACAAGGAGCAAGGAGACACTGTCTGTTGATAAATTGGAAGCATTAATTTCAATCCTGTATGTCCGTGGAGCATTCGGTGAAAGAGCGTGTGTATGGCGAGCTTCTGGTCAGACCAGTAGGGGGACACCTTTCTCCATGTGTTACCTCTGTTTCGACCTGTAGGGGACACTCTGTTTCGACATGTAGGGGACACTCTGTTTCGACATGTAGGGGACATTCTGTTTCGACCTGTAGGGGACACTCTGTTTCGACCTGTAGGGGACATTCTGTTTCGACATGTAGGGGACACCTTTCTCCGTCTGTTACCTCTGTTTCGACCTGTAGGGGACACTCTGTTTCGACATGTAGGGGACACCTTTCTCCATGTGTTACCTCTGTTTCGACCTGTAGGGGACACTGTGTTTCGACCTGTAGGGGACACTCTGTTTCGACCTGTAGGGGACACTCTGTTTCGACCTGTAGGGGACACCTTTCTCCGTCTGTTACCTCTGTTTCGACCTGTAGGGGACACTCTGTTTCGACCTGTAGGGGACACTCTGTTTCGACCTGTAGGGGACACTCTGTTTCGACCTGTAGGGGACATTCTGTTTCGACATGTAGGGGACACCTTTCTCCATGTGTTACCTCTGTTTCGACCTGTAGGGGACACTCTGTTTCGACATGTAGGGGACATTCTGTTTCGACCTGTAGGGGACATTCTGTTTCGACATGTAGGGGACACCTCTGTTTCGACATGTAGGGGACATTCTGTTTCGACCTGTAGGGGACATTCTGTTTCGACCTGTAGGGGACACTCTGTTTCGACATGTAGGGGACATTCTGTTTCGACCTGTAGGGGACACTCTGTTTCGACATGTAGGGGACATTCTGTTTCGACCTGTAGGGGACATTCTGTTTCGACATGTAGGGGACACCTTTCTCCATGTGTTACCTCTGTTTCGACCTGTAGGGGACACTGTGTTTCGACCTGTAGGGGACACTCTGTTTCGACCTGTAGGGGACATTCTGTTTCGACCTGTAGGGGACACTCTGTTTCGACATGTAGGGGACATTCTGTTTCGACCTGTAGGGGACATTCTGTTTCGACATGTAGGGGACACCTTTCTCCATGTGTTACCTCTGTTTCGACCTGTAGGGGACACTGTGTTTCGACCTGTAGGGGACACTCTGTTTCGACCTGTAGGGGACACTCTGTTTCGACATGTAGGGGACACCTTTCTCCGTCTGTTACCTCTGTTTCGACCTGTAGGGGACACTCTGTTTCGACCTGTAGGGGACACTCTGTTTCGACCTGTAGGGGACACTCTGTTTCGACCTGTAGGGGACATTCTGTTTCGACATGTAGGGGACACCTTTCTCCATGTGTTACCTCTGTTTCGACCTGTAGGGGACACTCTGTTTCGACATGTAGGGGACATTCTGTTTCGACCTGTAGGGGACATTCTGTTTCGACATGTAGGGGACACCTCTGTTTCGACATGTAGGGGACATTCTGTTTCGACCTGTAGGGGACATTCTGTTTCGACCTGTAGGGGACACTCTGTTTCGACATGTAGGGGACATTCTGTTTCGACCTGTAGGGGACACTCTGTTTCGACATGTAGGGGACATTCTGTTTCGACCTGTAGGGGACATTCTGTTTCGACATGTAGGGGACACCTTTCTCCATGTGTTACCTCTGTTTCGACCTGTAGGGGACGCTCTGTTTCGACATGTAGGGGACACCTTTCTCCATGTGTTACCTCTGTTTCGACCTGTAGGGGACGCTCTGTTTCGACATGTAGGGGACACCTTTCTCCATGTGTTACCTCTGTTTCGACCTGTAGGGGACACTCTGTTTTGACATGTAGGGGACACCTTTCTCCGTCTGTTACCTCTGTTTTGACATGTAGGGGACACTCTGTTTTGACATGTAAGGGACACCTTTCTCCGTCTGTTACCTCTGTTTCGACCTGTAGGGGACGCTCTGTTTCGACATGTAGGGGACACCTTTCTCCATGTGTTACCTCTGTTTCGACCTGTAGGGGACGCTCTGTTTCGACATGTAGGGGACACCTTTCTCCATGTGTTACCTCTGTTTCGACCTGTAGGGGACACTCTGTTTTGACATGTAGGGGACACCTTTCTCCGTCTGTTACCTCTGTTTTGACATGTAGGGGACACTCTGTTTTGACATGTAAGGGACACCTTTCTCCGTCTGTTACCTCTGTTTTGACATGTAGGGGACACTCTGTTTTGACATGTAGGGGACACTCTGTTTTGACATGTAGGGGACACTCTGTTTTGACATGTAGGGGACACCTTTCTCCATCTGTTACCTCTGTTTTGACATGTAGGGGACACTCTGTTTTGACATGTAGGGGACACTCTGTTTTGACATGTAGGGGACACCTTTCTCCGTCTGTTACCTCTGTTTTGACATGTAGGGGACACTGTTTTGACATGTAGGGGACACTCTGTTTTGACATGTAGGGGACACTCTGTTTTGACATGTAGGGGACACCTTTCTCTGTCTGTTACCTCTGTTTTGCTGATAAAGAAGCGAGAACGCACTGCCTGGAAACAGACACATTCTCCATGGTATCTGATGTATAAATAATTGACTATTTTTGAGTATCTGATGTATAAATAATTGACTATTTTTGAGTATCTGATGTATAAATAATTGACTATTTTTTGACTGTTGTCACATCGACGCTTACATTCATTATAAATAATAGTTATTTTGTGCTGATTTTCACTATTTATCAAGCACACTTGGCGCCTATAATGATGTTTAGGCTACTGATGTTTTCATCAGTTTCACCGCATCTTGCTGACCGTGCATCTTGGGTAATTATTTCAATGTTGTCGTTATAAAAAGAACCAGGTTACCGCGTTCCAACTCATACGCTTTCTGTTTCATAGTTGTATCAAAGACACTCCACCAATAACATGTATTGACCACTCTTTCATCGTTTTTACATATAGCCTACAGTAACATAAAGTCATAAATGCTATTGAAAAAGACAGACAATGCGTAGTCTAATACTACCTAAGACCTTCATAAACACAACCCAATTATTATTTTTGTGAAAGCTTATGTCACATGTATTTATTAGACTGTTAGAATTTTTATTTTATTTCACCTTTATTTAACCAGGTAGACCAGTTGAGAATGGTTAAGGGCGCTGTACTGCAGTGCCAGCTGTGCCACCAGAGACTCTGAGTTCGTGCCCAGGCTCTGTCGTAACCGACCGGGAGGACCGGGAGGTCCGTGGGGCGACGCACAATTGGCCTAGTGACGTTAGGGAGGGCTTGGCCGGTAGGGATTTTCTTGTCTCATCGCGCACCAGCGACTGCTATGGTGGGCCAGGCGCTGTGCGCGCTAACCAAGGTTGCCTCGGACACGTTGGTGCGGCTGGCTTCCGGGTTGGATGCGCGCTGTGTTAAGAAGCAGTGCGGCTTGGTTGGGTTGTGTATCGGAGGACGCATGACTTTCAACCTTCGTCTCTCCCGAGCCCGTACGGGAGTTGTAGCGATGAGACAAGATAGTAGCTACTAAAAACAATTGGAGACCACGAAATTGGGGAGAAAAAGGGGTAAAAATTAAAATAAATAAAAAACAACAACACAGAGTTACACATAAACAAACGGATGAGGTAGTTGGATGGGCTATTTACAGATGGGCTATGTACAGGTGCAGTGATCTGTGAGTTGCTCTGACAGCTGGTGCTTAAAGCTAGAGAGGGAGATATGAGTCTCCAGCTTCAGAGATTTTTGCAATTAGTTCCAGTCACTGGCAGCATAGAACTGGAACGAAATGCAGCCAAATAAGGAATTGGTTTTGGGGATGACCAGTGAAATATACCTGCTGGAGCACGTGCTACAGGTGGGTGTTGCTATGGTGACCAGTGAGCTGAGATCAGGCGGAGCTTTACCGTGCAAAGAATGTTGCAGTCAGAATGACAGCTGGTTAGCTTGAAGGGGGGGTCTGACGAGGCCGTGCCTTTCTAGTGGTAAAGGAATGTCACTACAAGGAGTCAGACTTTATCGGTTACAGGGTCTGCATGCTCCTTAGAAACCTCACTGTAAATGTTCGTCTGTGATACTTTGTGTGTGTATCTGCGTGTGTGTGTGTATGTCCAGGATGAGGAGGGTGTACCTGTGGAGTTGAGACACCTGCCGGAGTACAAGGAGCTTCTGGAGCTGAAGAGAATGAAGAAACACAAACTGCAGGAGATCCAGGCTGAGTGTAGCATGGCCCTGCACCATGGATACAAGGTACGCACATCACCGTGGATACAAGGTACGCACATCACCGTGGATACAAGGTACGCGCATCACCGTGGATACAAGGTACGCGCATCACCGTGGATACAAGGTACGCGCATCACCGTGGATACAAGGTACGCGCATCACCGTGGATACAAGGTACGCGCATCACCGTGGATACAAGGTACGCGCATCACCGTGGATACAAGGTACGCGCATCACCGTGGATACAAGGTACGCGCATCACCGTGGATACAAGGTATGCGCATCACCGTGGATACAAGGTACGCACATCACCTTGGATACTAGGTACACCCATCACCTAGTATTGGCATTGGCATTGCACCATGGATACAAGGTAGTGGTTAATCAGCTTTCATACGGGCTTCAAGCTATATCTACTGATTATCTACCCACGTGTCTCCGCTGGAATGTACAGGTACCTGCCAGAGTCAAGGAAACACTTGAGTAAATGAGGGCTCTGTTATGGTGCGAGGTGCGTTTTCCTGCCGTGGTTCAGATCCACTCAACCCCTTAGAGGGCAAGGTGAACGCCAGTAAATACACAGCCGTTGTGAGTGATCACCTTCGACCTTATGGTGAAGCAGTTCTATCCAGATGGGAGTGGTCTCTTCTAGGATGACAACGCCCCCCATCCACAGGGCACCAGTGGTCACTGACTCAAAGAACTCAATCCAATTGAACACTTGAGATGCGTTTTCCACCACCATCAACAAAACACCAAATGATAGAATTTCTCCAGGGCAGAACGGTGTCACATCCCTCCAATAGAGTTCCAGACACCTGTAGAATCTTACACCGAGGTGTATTGAAGCTGTTCTGGTGGTGACCCAACGAGTTAGCTACTCTCTCTCCTTAGTGTAATGTGTGCTAGCTAGCTAACTCTCTCTCCTTAGTGTAATGTGTGGTAGCTAGCTAACTCTCTCTCCTTAGTATTATGTGTGCTAGCTAACTCTCCCTCCTTAGTATAATGTGTGCTAGCTAACTCTCTCTCCTTAGTATAATGTGTGCTAGCTAACTCTCTCTCCTTAGTGTAATGTGTGCTAGCTAACTCTCTCTCCTTAGTGTAATGTGTGCTAGCTAACTCTCTCTCCTTAGTATAATGTGTGCTAGCTAGCTAACTCTCTCTCCTTAGTGTAATGTGTGGTAGCTAGCTAACTCTCTCTCCTTAGTGTAATGTGTGCTAGCTAGCTAACTCTCTCTCCTTAGTATAATGTGTGCTAGCTAGCTAACTCTCTCTCCTTAGTGTAATGTGTGCTAGCTAACTCTCTCTTCTTAGTATAATGTGTGCTAGCTAACTCTCTCTCCTTAGTGTAATGTGTGCTAGCTAACTCTCTCTCCTTAGTATAATGTGTGCTAGCTAACTCTTTCTCCTTATTATAATGTGTGCTAGCTAACTCTCTCTCCTTATTATAATGTGTGCTAGCTAACTCTCTCTCCTTAGTATAATGTGTGCTAGCTAACTCTCTCTCCTTAGTATAATGTGTGCTAGCTAGCTAACTCTCTCTCCTTAGTATAATGTGTGCTAGCTAGCTAACTCTCTCTCCTTAGTATAATGTGTGCTAGCTAGCTAACTCTCTCTCCTTAGTGTAATGTGTGCTAGCTAACTCTCTCTCCTTAGTATAATGTGTGCTAGCTAACTCTCCTTAGTGTAATGTGTGCTAGCTAGCTAACTCTTTCTCCTTAGTATAATGTGTGCTAGCTAACTCTCTCTCTCCTTAGTATAATGTGTGTTAGCTAACTCTCTCTCCTTAGTGTAATGTGTGCTAGCTAACTCTCTCTCCTTAGTATAATGTGTGCTAGCTAACTCTCTCTCCTTAGTATAATGTGTGCTAGCTAACTCTCTCTCCTTAGTGTAATGTGTGCTAGTTAACTCTCCTTAGTGTAATGTGTGCTAGCTAACTCTCTCTCCTTAGTATAATGTGTGCTAGCTAACTCTCCTTAGTATAATGTGTGCTAGCTAACTCTCTCTCCTTATTATAATGTGTGCTAGCTAACTCTCTCCTTAGTATAATGTGTGGTAGCTAACTCTCTCTCCTGAGTGTAATGTGTGCTACCTAACTCTCTCTCTCCTTAGTATAATGTGTGCTAGCTAACTCTCTCTCCTTAGTATAATGTGTGCTAGCTAACTCTCCTTAGTGTAATGTGTGCTAGCTAGCTAACTCTCTCTCCTTAGTATAATGTGTGCTAGCTAACTCTTTCTCCTTAGTATAATGTGTGCTAGCTAACTCTCTCTCTCCTTAGTATAATGTGTGCTAGCTAACTCTCTCTCCTTAGTATAATGTGTGCTAGCTAGCTAACTCTTTCTCCTTAGTATAATGTGTGCTAGCTAGCTAACTCTCTCTCCTTAGTATAATGTGTGCTAGCTAACTCTCCTTAGTGTAATGTGTGCTAGCTAGCTAACTCTCTCTCCTTAGTATAATGTGTGCTAGCTAGCTAACTCTTTCTCCTTAGTAAAATGTGTGCTAGCTAACTCTCTCTCTCCTTAGTATAATGTGTGCTAGCTAACTCTCCTTAGTGTAATGTGTGCTAGCTAGCTAACTCTCTCTCCTTAGTATAATGTGTGCTAGCTAGCTAACTCTTTCTCCTTAGTAAAATGTGTGCTAGCTAACTCTCTCTCTCCTTAGTATAATGTGTGCTAGCTAACTCTCTCTCCTGAGTGTAATGTGTGCTAGCTAACTCTCTCTCCTTAGTATAATGTGTGCTAGCTAACTCTCTCTCCTTAGTGTAATGTGTGCTAGTTAACTCTCCTTAGTGTAATGTGTGCTAGCTAACTCTCTCTCCTTAGTATAATGTGTGCTAGCTAACTCTCCTTAGTATAATGTGTGCTAGCTAACTCTCTCTCCTTATTATAATGTGTGCTAGCTAACTCTCTCTCCTTAGTATACTGTGTGGTAGCTAACTCTCTCTCCTGAGTGTAATGTGTGCTAGCTAACTCTCTCTCCTTAGTATAATGTGTGCTAGCTAACTCTCTCTCCGTAGTATAATGTGTGCTAGCTAACTCTCTCTCCTTAGTATAATGTGTGCTAGCTAGCTAACTCTTTCTCCTTAGTATAATGTGTGCTAGCTAGCTAACTCTCTCTCCTTAGTATAATGTGTGCTAGCTAGCTAACTCTCTCTCCTTAGTATAATGTGTGCTAGCTAGCTAACTCTCTCTCCTTAGTATAATGTGTGCTAGCTAGCTAACTCTCTCTCCTTAGTATAATGTGTGCTAGCTAGCTAACTCTCTCTCCTTAGTATAATGTGTGCTAGCTAGCTAACTCTCTCTCCTTAGTATAATGTGTGCTAGCTAGCTAACTCTCTCTCCTTAGTATAATGTGTGCTAGCTAGCTAACTCTTTCTCCTTAGTATAATGTGTGCTAGCTAGCTAACTCTCTCTCTCTCTCCTTAGTGTAAATGTGGTTTGACATAAGTATTTTTTTAAATCATCTGAGACTAGCTAATGTTTCTCTCTGCAGTGTGACGTGTGTGGTGTGGAGCCTATCCAGGGCGTGCGGTGGCATTGTCAGGACTGTCCCTCAGACAACGCTGTGGACTTCTGTTCCAACTGCTCCGGCTGGTGAGTCCTGCCTGGCTGGGGCTCTGTTCAGTAGGCTAATGATTTTAAATGGAGTTAAACCGGGAGGTTTAACTTCCATTATATACCCTGCCTGCATCTTAATAGTTTTGTTCCTGGTGCAGTAGACAACTTCAGTTTCATTGATGCGTGTGTCAGTGTCAATGTATTGGCTCGGGCTCTGTTCAGTATGCTTAAAACGTGTTAAAACTATTTTGTAAACACATGTAAAATACATTGTGTGGGACATAACAATAATACCAGTTTACACCAGTAAAAAAAAATGCCGCTAAGATGCAGGAAAAGTTTATTTTCACATTTTGAGTTAGTTCATTGATGCATGTGCATCAAGTTGCCAGTTTTCAGTTGCCATGATTGACATGAACCCTGAACCCTGTTCCCACCTCACTTCCTGTGCCAGACAGGAAGTAAGTCCCCTCGTAGCAGCCTTGTTGCGTATGCTGTTGATCTCTGTGTTAACTGTTACATCGTTCTGTATTAACCCATAATTCCTCTGTTTTTTCCCCACCACGGTACAAGAAATGTGTTATAGTGTTGACGTTTTGTCTTCTATACTACTTAACAGTCACAGCCAAATATATTGGCACCCCCTTTGCCAAATATATTGGCACCCCCTTTGCCAAATATATTGGCACCCCCTTTGCCAAATATATTGGCACCCCCTTTGCCAAATATATTGGCACCCCCTTTGCCAAATATATTGGCACCCCCTTTGCCAAATATATTGGCACCCCCTTTGCCAAATATATTGGCACCCCCTTTGCACTTTTCTTAAATAGTTCTCTATATTCATTTCAGAACAGTCCAGCATTTCTTCTTGAACCATTCCTGGGTGCTTCTAAACTAAAAAAAGAAATGTCCTCTTACTGTCAACTGTGTTTGTTTTCAGCAAACTTAACATGTGTAAATATTTGTATGAACACAAGATTCAACAACTGAGACATGAACTGAACAAGTTCCACAGACATGTGACTAACAGAAATGGAATAATGTGTCCCTGAACAAAGGAGGTATCAAAATCAAAAGTAACAGTCAGTATCTGGTGTGGCCACCAGCTGCATTAAGTACTGCAGTGCATCTCCTCCTCATGGACTGCACCAGATTTGCCAGTTCTTGCTGTGAGATGTTACCCCACTCTTCCACCAAGGCACCTGCAAGTTCCCGGACATTTCTGGGGGGAATGGCCCTAGACCTCACCCTCCAATCCAACAGGTCCCAAACATGCTCAATTAGATTGAGATCCGGGCTCTTCGCTGGCCATGGCAGAACACTGACATTCCTGTCTTGCAAGAAATCACACACAGAACGAGCAGTATGGCTGGTGGCATTGTCATGCTGAGGGTCATGTCAGGATGAGCCTACAGGAAGGGTACCACATGAGGGAGGAGGATGTCTTCCCTGTAACGCACAGCGTTGAGATTGCCTGTAATGACAACAAGCTCAGTCTGATGATGCTGTGACACACCGCACCAGACCATGATGGACCCTCCACCTCCAAATCGATCCCGCTCCAGAGTACAGGCCTCGGTGTAATGCTCATTCCTTTGACGATAAACGCGAATCCGACCATCACCCCTGGTGAGACAAAATCGTGACTCGTCAGCGAAGAGCACTTTTTGCCAGTCCTGTCTGGTCCAGCGATGGTGGGTTTGTGCCCCTAGGTAAAGTTGTTGCTGGTGATGTCTGGTGAGGACCTGCCTTACAACAGGCCTACAAGCCCTCAGTCCAGCCTCTCTCAGCCTATTGCCGACAGTCTGACCACTGATGGAGGGATTGTGCGTTCCTGGTGTAACTCGGGCAGTTGTTGTTGCCGTCCTGTACCTGTCCCGCAGGTGTGATGTTCGGATGTACCGATCCTGTGCAGGTGTTGTCACACGTGGTCTGCCACTGCGAGGACAATCAGCTGTCCGTCCTGTCTCCCTGTAGCGCTGTCTTAGGCATCTCACAGTACGGACATTGCAATTTATTGCCCTGGCCACATCTGCAGTCCTCATGCCTCCTAGCAGCATGCCTAAGGCACGTTCACGCAGATGAACAGGGACCCTGGGCAATTTTCTTTCTGTGTTTTTCAGAGCCAGTAGAAAGGCCTCTTCAGTGTCCTAAGTTTTCATAACTGTGACCTTAATTGCCTACCGTCTGTAAGCTGTTAGTGTCTTAACGACCGTTCCACAGGTGCATGTTCACTAATTGTTTATGGTTCATTGAACAAGCATTGGGAAACAGTGTTTAAACCCTTTACAATGAAAATCTTATGAAAAGTTATTTAAAAAGTTATTTGGATTTTTACGAATTATCTTTGAAAGACAGGGTCCTGAAAAAGGGACGTTTATGTGTTTTAATGTGTCCTCCTACTGGAAGACCCACAACCTTCAACAGAGACACAGTTTTAGACACTTGGTTGAACAGAGAATGATTAAGAAGAGTCCCTGGACTGTTCAGGTGTGGCCAGCGAAGAATCCTGATCTGAATTCATAACTTATGACAAGATCTGACAACAGCAGTTGGTGGACCCCTCTAACATTGGAAGAATTAGTTTGCTGCTGAAGAGTGGGACAAATGTCCAAAAGAAAAGTGCTCATTGCTACAAGAATAATTTGTCTGCAGTTCCCTTGATCAAGTACTAGCTCTGCGGTGCCACTACATTTGTCCGTGCCATTTGTCTTTTTAGTTTACAATTTTAATTTAGAAAAATAGAGTTTACCAAAAAATAAAAGGGGTTCTGCAATGTGTAAAAACCGATAGCAAGGTGACCAACTTACTATTAAAGAAATTGGGAATTATTTAAGAGAAGTACAAGGGTGGCAATATATTTGGCCACAACTGTATCGGTGTATGTGGAGTCCTTTTCCCAATCGATGAACCTGTATTCCCCCTGTGTTTACCTCCTCCAGCCTGTACAAGACAGAGAGCCACCTGCCCAGCCACCATCTGGAGCCTGTCCATCACCATGAGACCTTCCTAGACAGGGACTACTGTCTGGCTCAGACCCCTGGATATAACTACCTGGATCCCAACTACTACCCTGCTAACAGATGACAGCATGGCCCCTAATCTCAGCCCTGGGGCCACAGCTACAGACTCCGAGCCTCCTGGTCCAGCACCTGGGCCACAGCTAGAGACCCCTAGCCTCCTGATCCAGCACCTGGGCCACAGCTACAGACTCCGAGCCTCCTGGTCCAGCACCTGGGCCACAGCTACAGACCCCTAGCCTCCTGATCCAGCACCTGGGCCACAGCTACAGACTCCTAGCCTCCTGGGTCAGCCCTGGGGCACAGCTACAGACCCCTAGCCTCCTGATCCAGCACCTGGGCCACAGCTACAGACTCCTAGCCTCCTGAGCCAGCACCTCGGCCACAGCTACAGACTCCTAGCCTCCTGGGCCAGCACCTGGGCCACAGCTACAGACCCCTAGCCTCCTGGGCCAGCACCTGGGCCACAGCTACAGACTCCTAGCCTCCTGGTCCAGCACCTGGGCCACAGCTACAGACTCCTAGCCTCCTGGGTCAGCCCTGGGGCCACAACTACAGACTCCTAGCCTCCTGATCCAGCACCTGGGCCACAGCTACAGACTCCTAGCCTCCTGGTCCAGCACCTGGGCCACAGCTCCAGACTCCTAGCCTCCTGGGCCAGCCCTGGGGCCACAGTTTCAACGACACCGAGCGGCTCCTTCCTGGTCCAGCCCTGGGGCCACAGTTTCAGCGGCCCTCAGCCAGCCAGCCAGCCCAAGGCTGAGCTCACTCTACAGAAGCCTCCAACCGGCAGGCCACACTGTGTATGGCTCCAGACCTCGAGTACCTAGAAAGCTCTCAGTCCAGCTACCCTGCTCACCTCACCCCACTGGGGGGGTGGGGGGGGGGTACCGTAACGACCAAACAAAGGAACATAATGGAAATATAAAAAACACAATTTAAAATTATTATTTTTTAAACTGAAAAAGGCACACCGTCATTCCCGGGTGCCGAGACAGAAGAGGGACCTCCCTCCTCTCTTCTCCTCTTCTCTTCTCCTCTCCTCCTCTTCTTCTCCTCCCTCCTCTTCTTCTTCTCCACCTCCCTTCTCTTCTCCTCCTCCCTTCTCTTCTCCTCCTCCTCCTCCTACTCTCGTCCCTTCCCTCCTCTTCTCCTCCCTCCTCTTCTCCTGCTCTCCTCCCTCCTCTTCTCCTCCCTCCTCTTCTCCTGTTCTCCTCCCTCCTCTTCTCCTCTCCTCCTCCTCCTCTCCTCCACCTGGATTAGTGGGCCTACTACTATTCAGGGTCGTGTTCACCTAACAGAAGATAACAGACAAACGGGCAGGGACTACCTGACCTTTTTAGTTTTCTATTGCAAAACATTTTTCTACATTTTGAAATAATGAATATGACCCTGACACTGGTGTGTGGTGATGGTAGTGTGGTGGTATCAATGTTATGTTGATGAGAGGGAATATGTTCCTAGAAGGGTAGATATCTGTATTTGAGTAGGTGGGGCCTGTTATGGAATATGGGTTGTGGGAGGAGCTTGGTGCCCATGAGAGGCATGTCTTTGATTCCTACCAGGTTTTTAAACCAATCACAGGACAAGATCTGCTGATGTAACCCACATGGCGGGTGTTGTCAGATGCAGCCATGGTAATGGACCCCTGATACTTCTCCACCTCACGTCTCCATGGTAACAGACCCCTGATACACCTCCACCTCATGTCTCCATGGTAGCAGACCCCTGATACACCTCCACCTCATGTCTCCATGGTAGCAGACCCTGATACACCTCCACCTCATGTCTCCATGGTAGCAGACCCCTGATACACCTCCACCTCATGTCTCCATGGTAGCAGACCCCTGATACTTCTCCACCTCACGTCTCCATGGTAACAGATGCCTGATACACCTCCACCTCATGTCTCCATGGTAGCAGACCCCTGATACTTCTCCACCTCACGTCTCCATGGTAACAGGCCCCTGATACACCTCCACCTCATGTCTCCATGGTAGCAGACCCATGATACACCTCCACCTCACGTCTCCATGGTAACAGACCCTGATACACCGCACGTCTCCATGGTAACAGACCCTGATACACCTCACGTCTCCATGGTAACAGACCCTGATACACCACCGCTTCACATCTCCATGGTAACAGACCCGGATACACCACCACTTCACGTCTCCATGGTAACAGATCCTGATACACCACCACTTCACATCTTCATGGTAACAGACCATGTTACACCACCACTTCACATCTTCATGGTAACAGACCCTGATACACCACCACTTCACATCTTCATGGTAACAGACCCTGATACACCACCACTTCACGTCTCCATGGTAACAGACCCTGATACACCACCACTTCACGTCTCCATGGTAACAGACCCTGATACACCACCACTTCACATCTTCATGGTAACAGACCCTGATACACCACCACTTCACGTCTCCATGGTAACAGACCCTGATACACCACCACTTCACATCTTCATGGTAACAGACCCTGATACACCACCACTTCACGTCTCCATGGTAACAGACCCTGATACACCACCACTTCACATCTTCATGGTAACAGACCCTGATACACCACCACTTCACGTCTCCATGGTAACAGATCCTGATACACCACCACTTCACGTCTCCATGGTAACAGATCCTGATACACCACCACTTCACGTCTCCATGGTAACAGACCCTGATACACCACCACTTCACATCTTCATGGTAACATCCTGATACACCACCACTTCACGTCTCCATGGTAACAGATCCTGATACACCACCTCGCTGTCTCTTCTCTCCTCACCTCTCTCCTTCCTCTATACCTGGTTCAGTTTCCATCAGAGAACCACTACAGCACTGAAAGCACCAAGCTGAAGGAAGACTTGAAAAATATGATTTTGTTTTTCTTTTCGATGTGGTTGATGCTGTTGTTTGATCATGTGGTTGATGCTGTTGTTTGATCATGTGGTTGATCATGTGTAATAACAGAAACGTAGCCCAGTGGTAAACTACGACACGACGTCAAGTTAGTTGCGTAAAGTCTGTGTGACATTTTTTGTTTGGAGAAATCCCCCTCTGAACTCTCTAACCTTGACCTCTGAGCTATGGCCTCGGAGTCTGACCTCTATGAAACATCTCGTCTCTAGTCTAGATCAAGGTTCTCCATAGAGAATGATAGATGCCTCTAGTGGCCAAAAGGCCATTTAACATGGACAGCGCCATTGAGGACTTACACCATTTTAATGTAGTTAAATAAATTAAGTTGGAGTCCAACCGGGTCATCAGGAGGAATCAGCCAATCGTGAAGAAGAAAATGTACTACTTCAAAATGGCCCTGCTCACCTATCTTGGCACAGATACAAAGATGAGTCATCTATCTATCTCTATGGGGTTCTCCAACCCTGTTCTTGGAGTCCTACTGTCTTGTAGGTTTTTGCTCCAACCCTGATCTACCTGATATTAATGGAGTTAAAACCTACAGGAGGGTCTCTCCAGGGTTGGAGTTAAAACCTACAGGAGGGTCTCTCTCCAGGAACAGGGTCGGAGTTAAAACCTACAGGAGGGTCTCTCCAGGACCAGGGTTGGAGTTAAAACCTACAGGAGGGTCTCTCCAGGACCAGGGTTGGAGAGGGTCTCTCCAGAACCAGGGTTGGAGTTAAAACCTACAGGAGGGTCTCTCTCCAGGAACAGGGTCGGAGTTAAAACCTACAGGAGGGTCTCTCCAGGACCAGGGTTGGAGTTAAAACCTACAGGAGGGTCTCTCCAGGACCAGGGTTGGAGAGGGTCTCTCCAGGACCAGGGTTGGAGAGGGTCTCTCCAGGACCAGGGTTGGAGAGGGTCTCTCCAGGACCAGGGTTGGAGAGGGTCTCTCCAGGACCAGGGTTGGAGAGGGTCTCTCCAGGACCAGGGTTGGAGAGGGTCTCTCCAGGACCAGGGTTGGACAGGGTATCTCCAGGACCAGGGTTGGACAGGGTATCTCCAGGACCAGGGTTGGAGAGGGTATCTCCAGGACCAGGGTTGGACAGGGTCTCTCCAGGACCAGGGTTGGAGAGGGTCTCTCCAGGACCAGGGTTGGAGAGGGTCTCTCCAGGACCAGGGTTGGAGAGGGTCTCTCCAGGACCAGGGTTGGAGAGGGTATCTCCAGGACCAGGGTTGGACAGGGTATCTCCAGGACCAGGGTTGGACAGGGTCTCTCCAGGACCAGGGTTGGAGAGGGTCTCTCCAGGACCAGGGTTGGAGAGGGTCTCTCCAGGACCAGGGTTGGACAGGGTATCTCCAGGACCAGGGTTGGACAGGGTATCTCCAGGACCAGGGTTGGACAGGGTCTCTCCAGGACCAGGGTTGGACAGGGTCTCTCCAGGACCAGGGTTGGACAGGGTCTCTCCAGGACCAGGGTTGGACAGGGTCTCTCCAGGACCAGGGTTGGACAGGGTCTCTCCAGGACCAGGGTTGGACAGGGTCTCTCCAGGACCAGGGTTGGACAGGGTCTCTCCAGGACCAGGGTTGGACAGGGTCTCTCCAGGACCAGGGTTGGACAGGGTCTCTCCAGGACCAGGGTTGGACAGGGTCTCTCCAGGACCAGGGTTGGACAGGGTCTCTCCAGGACCAGGGTTGGACAGGGTCTCTCCAGGACCAGGGTTGGACAGGGTCTCTCCAGGACCAGGGTTGGACAGGGTCTCTCCAGGACCAGGGTTGGACAGGGTCTCTCCAGGACCAGGGTTGGACAGGGTCTCTCCAGGACCAGGGTTGGACAGGGTCTCTCCAGGACCAGGGTTGGACAGGGTCTCTCCAGGACCAGGGTTGGACAGGGTCTCTCCAGGACCAGGGTTGGACAGGGTCTCTCCAGGACCAGGGTTGGACAGGGTATCTCCAGGACCAGGGTTGGACAGGGTCTCTCCAGGACCAGGTTTGGACAGGGTCTCTCCAGGACCAGGGTATCTCCAGGACCAGGGTTGGAGAGGGTCTCTCCAGGACCAGGGTTGGACAGGGTCTCTCCAGGACCAGGGTAGGACAGGGTCTCTCCAGGACCAGGGTAGGACAGGGTCTCTCCAGGACCAGGGTAGGACAGGGTATCTCCAGGACCAGGGTAGGACAGGGTATCTCCAGGACCAGGGTTGGACAGGGTATCTCCAGGACCAGGGTTGGACAGGGTCTCTCCAGGACCAGGGTTGGACAGGGTCTCTCCAGGACCAGGGTTGGACAGGGTCTCTCCAGGACCAGGGTTGGACAGGGTATCTCCAGGACCAGGGTTGGACAGGGTATCTCCAGGACCAGGGTTGGACAGGGTATCTCCAGGACCAGGGTAGGACAGGGTATCTCCAGGACCAGGGTAGGACAGGGTATCTCCAGGACCAGGGTTGGAGAGGGTCTCTCCAGGACCAGGGTTGGAGAGGGTCTCTCCAGGACCAGGGTTGGACAGGGTATCTCCAGGACCAGGGTTGGACAGGGTATCTCCAGGACCAGGGTTGGACAGGGTATCTCCAGGACCAGGGTTGGACAGGGTCTCTCCAGGACCAGGGTTGGACAGGGTATCTCCAGGACCAGGGTTGGAGAGGGTCTCTCCAGGACCAGGGTATCTCCAGGACCAGGGTTGGACAGGGTCTCTCCAGGACCAGGGTTGGACAGGGTATCTCCAGGACCAGGGTTGGACAGGGTCTCTCCAGGACCAGGGTTGGAGAGGGTCTCTCCAGGACCAGGGTTGGAGAGGGTCTCTCCAGGACCAGGGTTGGACAGGGTATCTCCAGGACCAGGGTTGGACAGGGTATCTCCAGGACCAGGGTTGGACAGGGTATCTCCAGGACCAGGGTTGGACAGGGTATCTCCAGGACCAGGGTTGGACAGGGTATCTCCAGGACCAGGGTTGGACAGGGTCTCTCCAGGACCAGGGTTGGACAGGGTCTCTCCAGGACCAGGGTTGGACAGGGTCTCTCCAGGACCAGGGTTGGACAGGGTCTCTCCAGGACCAGGGTATCTCCAGGACCAGGGTTGGAGAGGGTCTCTCCAGGACCAGGGTTGGACAGGGTCTCTCCAGGACCAGGGTTGGACAGGGTATCTCCAGGACCAGGGTTGGAGAGGGTCTCTCCAGGACCAGGGTATCTCCAGGACCAGGGTTGGACAGGGTCTCTCCAGGACCAGGGTTGGACAGGGTCTCTCCAGGACCAGGGTTGGACAGGGTATCTCCAGGACCAGGGTTGGACAGGGTCTCTCCAGGACCAGGGTTGGACAGGGTCTCTCCAGGACCAGGGTTGGACAGGGTCTCTCCAGGACCAGGGTTGGAGAGGGTCTCTCCAGGACCAGGGTTGGACAGGGTATCTCCAGGACCAGGGTTGGACAGGGTATCTCCAGGACCAGGGTTGGACAGGGTATCTCCAGGACCAGGGTTGGACAGGGTATCTCCAGGACCAGGGTTGGACAGGGTATCTCCAGGACCAGGGTTGGACAGGGTCTCTCCAGGACCAGGGTTGGACAGGGTCTCTCCAGGACCAGGGTTGGAGAGGGTCTCTCCAGGACCAGGGTATCTCCAGGACCAGGGTTGGAGAGGGTCTCTCCAGGACCAGGGTTGGACAGGGTCTCTCCAGGACCAGGGTTGGACAGGGTCTCTCCAGGACCAGGGTTGGACAGGGTATCTCCAGGACCAGGGTAGGGCAGGGTATCTCCAGGACCAGGGTTGGACAGGGTATCTCCAGGACCAGGGTAGGGCAGGGTATCTCCAGGACCAGGGTTGGACAGGGTCTCTCCAGGACCAGGGTTGGACAGGGTCTCTCCAGGACCAGGGTTGGACAGGGTATCTCCAGGACCAGGGTAGGACAGGGTATCTCCAGGACCAGGGTAGGACAGGGTATCTCCAGGACCAGGGTATGACAGGGTATCTCCAGGACCAGGGTATGGCAGGGTATCTCCAGGACATCTCCAGGACCAGGGTTGGACAGGGTCTCTCCAGGACCAGGGTATGGCAGGGTATCTCCAGGACATCTCCAGGACCAGGGTAGGACAGGGTATCTCCCTGTTCTAGATCCTCCATTAAAACATTGTATTTTTATGAACCTATTTAAAAACGAGAAGAAGAAGAAGAATCGATGAGGAGGTGGTGATTGTCTTGACCTAGGGGTTCTCATTCATTCCTACTTCCTGTACGTTTTGGGTTTTTGCCCAGCTACACAGCTGATTCAAATCATCAAAGCTTGATGATGAGTTGGTCATTTGAATTGGCTAGGGCAAAAACACCAAAACGTACACCCGGGAGGGGAGGGAGTAGGAACGAATGAGAGCCCCTAGGTCTAGAAGGGATACAGCTTTTATCAAAATGTAGTTTTCGAAGCAGGTTGGAAGAATTAACGTAGCAGGCTGGGAGAATTAGGTTAAATTACTTTGGACTTCAATTCCACAAGCTGTATCCCATCTAGACATGACTGTAGATTTGGTTGTGCTTGATGAGTAGACGCCATTTTGTATGGATTTGTTGTCTCCCCCCTGCTTCAATATCTCTGTATAACGGTATGTTTTTAAAATCATGTTAAACTGCTAGAGGAGATCAGTGGAAATAAAAATGTGAAAATATAATTTCTACATCTGGAGAATCCTGCAGCATTCTTTGGTTTTGTTATGGGTGCCTCGGTAAATTATAATATATTAGAAGTAGGCAGTCATTTGTGACTAAACAAAGCCATGTTGACTTTAGTAATTGATTCTATATATCAGAGAATCTTTATTCCCGAGTTTACATTTGTTTACCGTGATTTGACAAGTAATTATGTCTCTTACAAATTAGCCCTGAGTTAAAGATTCACACGTCAAATATACGAAATACCAAACACTATTATTCCTCAAAACAAACACATTATTCAGTAAAGACAGTTAGCCACCAGGGGGCGCTGTTGTATTGGCTTTGACTGGTGGGCATGTTGGGCCCACATGGACAATAACTCCACATGGAGTTATTTATAAAAGATACAATCTTTTTGTTTTAGCAAAGCATCTTATCTACTACCATCTCTGAGGCATGATTTATGGTGCCATGATATCCACCATATTTGTTCAAGTAGAGTGGATGGAACACAGTGGGGTGGTGTACCTAATAACCTGGCCAGTGAGTATATACAATCTGTAGAATATTATATACAATAGGATGGTGTACCTAATAAACTGGCCAGTGAGTATATACAATCTGTAGAATATTATATACAATAGGATGGTGTACCTAATAAACTGGCCAGTGAGTATATACAATCTGTAGAATATTATATACAATAGGATGGTGTACCTAATAAACTGGCCAGTGAGTATATACAATCTGTAGAATATTATATACAATAGGATGGTGTACCTAATAAACTGGCCAGTGAGTATATACAATCTGTAGAATATTATATACAATAGGATGGTGTACCTAATAAACTGGCCAGTGAGTATATACAATCTGTAGAATATTATATACAATAGGATGGTGTACCTAATAAACTGGCCAGTGAGTGTATACAATCTGTAGAATATTATATACAATAGGATGGTGTACCTAATAAACTGGCCAGTGAGTGTATACAATCTGTAGAATATTATATACAATAGGATGGTGTACCTAATAAACTGGCCAGTGAGTGTATACTGCACAAATAAGTCAGGAGTCCAGGTTTAGCAAAGGAACTGCCTTTATTAAACGTTAAGTATTGACTCAACAAGTGCTGTGACATTGTCTCTTATGACAAGAAGCCTGCAACCAGCTATATAGAATAAAATGCAATAGTCTTAATAGTCTTTTGTTATATATATATATATATATCTATATATATATATATATATATATATATCTATATTCAGTACGCTTCTAAAGTTTGGACACAACTACTAATTCAAGGGTTTTCCTTTATTTTTTATTACTATTTTCTACATTGTAGAATAATAGTTGAGACATCAAAACTATGAAATAACACATTATGGAATCATGTAGTAACCAACAATGTGTTCAACTAATTTATTTAACCTGTTATTTAAGTAGGCAAGTCAGTTAAGAACTAATTCGTATTTACAATGACGGCCTACACCGGCCAAATCCCCTCCCCTAACCCGAACGATGCTGAGACAATTGTGCGCCGCCCTATGGGATTCCCGATCATGGCCGGGTTGTGATACAGGCCGGGATCGAACCAGGGTCTGTAGTGAAGCCTCTATCACTGAGATGCAGTGCCTTAGATTTCTGTGCCAGATTCTTCAAAGTAGCCACCCTTCTCTCAAACAGCTTCACCTGGAATGCTTTTCAACAGTCTTGAAGGAGTTCCCACATATGCTGAGCACTTGTTGGCTGCTTTTCCTTTGCTCTTTTTTAAATATATATTTTTTATATCACCTTTATTTAACCAGGCAGGCCAGTTGAGAACAAGTTCTCATTTACAACTGCGACCTGGCCAAGATAAAGCAAAGCAGTTTGACAAAAACAACACATGGAATAAACAGACGTAAAGTCAATAACACAATAGAATATCTGTATACAGTGTGTGCAAATGAAGTAAGGAGGTAAGGCAATAAATAGGCCGTAGTGGCGAAATAAATACAATTTAGCAATTAACACTGGAGTGATATATGAGCAGATGATGATGTGCAAGTAGAGATACTGGTGTGCAAAGAGCAGGAGAAATAAAATATGGGGATGAGGTAGGTAGTTGGTAGGATGGGCTATTTACAGATGGGCTATGTACAGCTGCAGCGATCAGTAAGCTGCTCTGACAGCCGATGCTTGAAGTTAGTGAGGGAGATATAAGTGAGGGAGATATGTCTCCAACTTCAGTGATTGTTTCATACTTATTTTCCACCATAATTGGCAAATAAATTCATAAAAAATCCTACAATGTGATTTTCTGGATTTTTTTTCTCATTTTGTTTGTCATAGTTGAAGTGTACCTATGATGAAAATTACAGGCCTCTCTCATCTTTTTATGTGGGAGAACTTGCACAATTGGTGGCTGACTAAATCATTTTTTGCCCCACTGTACATCATTGATGTACACAGAGAAAAGAGTTGGCCCGAGAATTGAACCCTGTGGCACCCCCATAGAGACTGCCAGAGGTCCGGACAGCAGGCCCTCTGATTTGACACACTGAAATCTGAGAAGTAGTTGGTGAACCAGGCGAGGCAGTCATTAGAGAAACCAAGGCTGTTGAGTCTGCCGATAAGAATACGGTGATTGACAGAGTCCTGGCCTAGGCCAGGTGACAAAGATTTTTGTCTTGGCCAGGTCGATGAATACGGCTGCGCAGTACTGTCCTTTTATCGATGGCAGTTATGATATCATTTAGGACCTTGAGTGTGGCTGAGGTGCACCAGTGACCAACTCTGCGGCCCGACTCATCCCAAACCATTTCAATTGGGCCGTTTTCCTGTTGAAAAACAAATGATAGTCCCACTAAGCACAAACCAGATAGGATGGCGTATCGCTACAGAATGCTGTGGTAGACATACTGGTTAAGTGTGCCTTGAATTCTAAACAAGTCACTGACAGTGTCACCAGCAAAACCCCCACACCATCACACCTCCTCCTCCATGCTTCACGGTGGGAACCACACATGCAGAGATCATCCGTTCACCTACTCTGCATCTCACAAAGACACGCAGTTGGAAGCAAAAATCTTACATTTGGACTCATCAGACCAAAGGACAGATTTCCACTGGTCTAATGTTCAATGCTCGTGTTTCTTGGCCCAAGCAAGTCTCTTCTTATTGGTGTCCTTTAGTAGTGGTTTCTTTGCAGCAATTCAACCACGAAAGCCTGATTCACACAGTCTCCTCTGACCAGTTGATGCTGAGATGTGTCTGTTACTTGAACTCTGTGAAGCATTTATTTGGCTTGCAATTTCTGAGGCTGGTAACTCTAATGAACTTAACCTCTGCAGCAATGGTAACTCTGGGTCTTCCTTTCCTGTGGTGGTCCTCATGAGAGCCAGTTTCATCATAGCGCTTGATGGTTTTTGCGACTGCACCTGAAGAAACATTCAAAGTTCTTGAAAGTTTCCAGATTGACTGACCTTCATGCCTTAAAGTGATGGACTGTTGTTTCTCTTTGCTTATTTGAGCTGTTCTTGCCATAATATGGATTTGGTATTGTACCAAATAGGGCTATCTTCTGTATACCCCCCCTACCTTGTCACAACAAAACTGATTGGCTCAAAAGCATTAAGAAGGAAATAAATTCCACATATTAACTGTTAACACACACCTGTTAACTAAAATGCATTCCAGGTGACTACCTCATGAAGCTGGTTGAGAGAATGCCAAAGCTGTCATCAAGGCAAAGTGTGGCAACTTTGAAGAAGCTCAAATATAAAATATATTTTGATTTGTTTAACACTTATTTTTGGTTACAACATGATTCCATATGTGTTATTTCATAGTGTTGATGTCTTCACTATTATTCTACAATGTAGAAAACAGTACAAATAAAGAGAAAAGAACCCTTGAATAACGAGGTGTCCAAACTTTTGACTGGTACTGTATATACGCAAAAGGCAATACGCTTGATGTGTAATCCGTGCTACCAATAGAATGCCTACTATATACGTGAGAGCATCACACACACATTGACACGAATCCACGCTCAGTACACACACACATTGACACGAATCCACGCTCAGTACACACACACATTGACACGAATCCACGCTCAGTACACACACACATTGACACGAATCCACGCTCAGTACACACACACATTGACACGAATCCACGCTCAGTACACACACACATTGACACGAATCCACGCTCAGTACACACACACATTGACACGAATCCGCACTCAGTACACACACACATTGACACGAATCCACGCTCAGTACACACACACATTGGCATGCATGCACACACAGTGCGCACACACAGTGCGCACACACAAACACACTCACACACAGACACGAATCCACGCTCAGTACACACACACACACACACATTGGTATGCATGCACGCACAGTACAAACACACCTCTGCCCACTAGACATCTGATATTTGCTTTCCAGCTAAGTGGGCAGAGAACTCTCTCTCTATGCCTCAGGGACAACAAGGCAGAGAACTCTCTCTGTGCCTCAGGGACAACAAGGCAGAGAACTCTCTCTATGCCTCAGGGACAACCAGGCAGAGAACTCTCTCTCTATGCCTCAGAGACAACAAGGCAGAGAACTCTCTCTCTGTGCCTCAGGGACAACAAGGCAGAGACCTCTCTCCTCAGGGACAACAAGGCAGAGAACTCTCTCCTCAGGGACAACAAGGCAGAGACCTCTCTCTCTATGCCTCAGGGACAACAAGGCAGAGACCTCTCTCTATGCCTCAGGGACAACAAGGCAGAGACCTCTCTCTCTATGCCTCAGGGACAACAAGGCAGAGAACTCTCTCTCTGTGCCTCATGGACAACAAGGCAGAGAACTCTCTCTGTGCCTCATGGACAACAAGGCAGAGACCACTCTCTCTATGCCTCAGGGACAACAAGGCAGAGACCTCTCTCTCCATGCCTCAGGGACAACAAGGCAGAGACGTCTCTCTCCATGCCTCAGGGACAACAAGGCAGAGACCTCTCTCTATGCCTCAGGGACAACAAGGCAGAGACCGCTCTCTATGCCTCAGGGACAACAAGGCAGAGACCTCTCTCTATGCCTCAGGGACAACAAGGCCGAGAACTCTCTCTATGCCTCAGGGACAACAAGGCAGAGAACTCTCTCTATGCCTCAGGGACAACAAGGCAGAGACCTCTCTCCTCAGGGACAACAAGGCAGAGAACTCTCTCTATGCCTCAGGGACAACAAGGCAGAGAACTCTCTCCATGCCTCAGGGACAACAAGGCAGAGACCTCTCTCCTCAGGGACAACAAGGCAGAGACCTCTCTCTCTATGCCTCAGGGACAACAAGGCTGTCTAAGCCTTTGATTTAAAATATTGTATTTGGCCTTTACTGCTATATCCCATAGAAAATCATCGAATAACACATTCAGATGGTTAACAGACCAAGTTTTAAAGTTCAGGAAATATTTGTAGTTTTTTGGGGGATATATATTTAACCCCTTTTCTGGGGGTCATACCCCTATACTTCCATTCATTTTTTTAAGTGGTACCAGTTACCTTCAGTCCTCTGACACTTATTGGGTCATAGAACAAGATGGAGAACACCATCCGATTCATGAGATGACACACACTAAAACACACACACTAAAACACACACACACACACACACACACACACACACACACACACACACACACACACACACTGACAGGCACACAGCAGGCAGCGGTATACTGTGTTTTCAACAGATTGGGATAGACTTCAGCGTTACACTGTGTTTTCAACAGATTGGGATAGACTGCAGCGGTATACTGTACGATATTATACTGAAACTAATGTCACCACTATCATTAGTAAAGTGTTAATTAATGCTAAAGCCTCTTTAGTGTCCAAGCAGTGGTTTAGTGGAGAATAAACACAGTTTACACACCTTATTAACATTTTGTTTTGTTTAGTTGCAAGCATAATATAATATAATACTATTTATCACGGAAAGCAGTGGTTTAGTGGAGAATAAACACAGTTTACACACCTTATTGACATTTTGTTTTGTTTAGTTGCAAGCATAATATAATATAATACTATTTATCACGGAAAGCAGTGGTTTAGTGGAGAATAAACACAGTTTACACACCTTATTGACATTTATATATATATATATTTATCACGGAAAAATGCTTTGAAAATATAAAGAGAGTTACTTTACTCAACACGAAATGCCTTCAGCGTTTACGCATCTAGTTGTTTATTCTGAACCACTACAGCTACAAATTACAAATAGAAGAGGTGTTCCCACTGCAGCATAGATATATGATGTACTTCCAAGACCATGCATTTCAGTGATTTCTATTTCTAAATGTCGGTGTGTGTGTGTATGAGAGTGTAAAAGTGTGAGAGTCTTGTGGCCGGGTCTCTTCAGAGTAGCAGAGTTGATACAGGCAAGGAGAAGGCTGCATCCCAAATGGCCCCCTATTCCCTATATAGTGCACTACTTTAGACCAGAGCCCTATTCCCTATATAATGCACTACTTTAGACCAGAGCCCTATTCCCTATATAGTGCACTACTATAGACCAGAGCCCTATTCCCTATATAGTGCACTACTTTAGACCAGAGCCCTATTCCCTATATAGTACACTACTTTAGACCAGAGCCCTATTCCCTATATAGTGCACTACTTTTTGCACATATGGCTCTGGTAGAAGGTAGTGCACTATGCAGGAAATAGGTGTCCATTTGGGATGCATCTGAGGAGGAGAGTAGTTCAGATCCCTGGGAACAGCGGTGGTAGTAGATAGACCTCTGGGGTGGTGGTAGTAGATAGACCTCTGGGTGGTGGTAGTAGATAGACCTCCGGGGCGGTGGTGGTAGTAGATAGACCTCTGGGTGGTGGTAGTAGATAGACCTCTGGGTGGTGGTAGTAGATAGACCTCTGGGTGGTGGTAGTAGATAGACCTCTGGGTGGTGGTAGTAGATAGACCTCCGGGGCGGTGGTGGTAGTAGATAGACCTCCGGGGCGGTGGTGGTAGTAGATAGACCTCTGGGTGGTGGTAGTAGATAGACCTCTGGGGTGGTGGTAGTAGATAGACCTCTGGGTGGTGGTAGTAGATAGACCTCCGGGGTGGTGGTAGTAGATAGACCTCTGGGTGGTGGTAGTAGATAGACCTCTGGGTGGTGGTAGTAGATAGACCTCCGGGGTGGTGGTAGGAGATAGACCTCTGGGTGGTGGTAGTAGATAGACCTCTGGGGTGGTGGTAGTAGATAGACCTCTGGGTGGTGGTAGTAGATAGACCTCTGGGTGGTGGTAGTAGATAGACCTCTGGGTGGTGGTAGTAGATAGACCTCCGGGGTGGTGGTAGTAGATAGACCTCTGGGTGGTGGTAGTAGATAGACCTCCGGGGTGGTGGTAGTAGATAGACCTCTGGGTGGTGGTAGTAGATAGACCTCTGGGTGGTGGTAGTAGATAGACCTCTGGGGTGGTGGTAGTAGATAGACCTCTGGGTGGTGGTAGTAGATAGACCTCCGGGGTGGTGGTAGTAGATAGACCTCTGGGTGGTGGTAGTAGATAGACCTCCGGGGTGGTGGTAGTAGATAGACCTCTGGGTGGTGGTAGTAGATAGACCTCCGGGGTGATGGTAGTAGATAGACCTCTGGGTGGTGGTAGTAGATAGACCTCCGGGGTGGTGGTAGTAGATAGACCTCTGGGTGGTGGTAGTAGATAGACCTCTGGGTGGTGGTAGTAGATAGACCTCTGGGTGGTGGTAGTAGATAGACCTCTGGGTGGTGGTAGTAGATAGACCTCTGGGTGGTGGTAGTAGATAGACCTCTGGGTGGTGGTAGTAGATAGACCTCTGGGTGGTGGTAGTAGATAGACCTCTGGGTGGTGGTAGTAGATAGACCTCTGGGGTGGTGGTAGTAGATAGACCTCTGGGGTGGTGGTAGTAGATAGACCTCTGGGTGGTGGTAGTAGTTAGACCTCTGAGGCGGTGGTAGTAGATAAACCTCTGGGTGGTGGTAGTAGATAGACCTCTGGGCGGTGGTAGTAGATAGACCTCTGGGTGGTGGTAGTAGATAGACCTCTGGGGTGGTGGTAG
The DNA here is from genome assembly GCF_002021735.2 of Oncorhynchus kisutch. Classification (NCBI taxonomy): domain Eukaryota; kingdom Metazoa; phylum Chordata; class Actinopteri; order Salmoniformes; family Salmonidae; genus Oncorhynchus; species Oncorhynchus kisutch. The sequence goes on along the minus strand of NC_034200.2, from coordinate 42,311,715 downwards.
TAGATAGACCTCTGGGTGGTGGTAGTAGATAGACCTCTGGGGTGGTGGTAGTAGATAGACCTCTGGGGTGGTGGTAGTAGATAGACCTCTGGGTGGTGGTAGTAGATAGACCTCTGGGGTGGTGGTAGTAGATAGACCTCTGGGTGGTGGTAGTAGATAGACCTCTGGGTGGTGGTAGTGATGTTGTAGAGATGCGTGGGTTCCTCTAGCAGGAGTCCATGGCCTGACAGATCTGAGCAAACACCTCTTCAGGAGACCTCTCTGCATCAATCTGGGGGGAAAACACACGAAACAAACAAAGATTAGGATTCAATGCACCTTTGAACCTCTTGAATAACAACATTTACTGCCGAAACAGACCCTAAAGGAATTCTTTTTTTATGAGAATAAACATAAACGATAACTGTTGATGTTTCATAATTTTAGAAAGGTCTGGAACTCACCTTCTGGTCAAAATAGTTATATTCACTTTTTAGGACACAAGCTCAAGCATATAGTACAAATATGAAGAAAATATGAATTTTAAAAAACAAAAGTGGAACAATAGGGCATGAAATGACTTACTATAAGATTTCACATTTCTTATAACTGTAAAATAAACATGATACTACTTAGTGACTGTACACTATTGGCGCTATTTCATATTAACAGAGAATATTTTTCACGTTGAGAGCTCTATATCCAACTAAGGATGACTGTGTCTCGCTCTGCGTGGCCGATGTGAGCAAAACATTTAAACAGGTTAACAATCACAAGGCCAGAATACCAGGTTCTCAAAGCATACACAGACCAGCTGGCAATGGTCTTCATTCATCTTTCCTTGTCCTAACATGTTTCAAGCTGAACACCATTGTCCCTGTTCCCAAGGTAACCTAGCTACTGTAAATGACTATAGCATCACATCTGTAATTATGAAGTGTTTTGAAAGGCTGGTCATGTCTCACATCAACACCATTATCCCAGAAACCCTAGACCCACTCCAATTCACATACCGCCCCAACAGATCCACAGATGACGCAATCTCAATCACACTCCACACTGCCCTTTCCCACCTGGACAACAGGGGACATAACTACTTCCTGACGGGCCACCCCCCAGGTGGTGATCCTCAACATGGGGGCCCCTCAGGGGTGTGTGCTTAGTTTCACCAACGACTACGTGGCCACGAACAACTCCAACACCATCATCAAGTTTGCTGACGACACAACAGTAGTAGGTCTGATCACCGACTGCGATGAGACATGCTGGCTAAGTGTGCCTTGAATTCTAAATCAATCAGAAAGTGTCACCTGCAAAGCACCGCCACAACATCACACCTCCTCCTCCATGCTTCACAGTGGGAACCACACATGCGGAGATCATCCGTTCACCTACTCTGTGTCTCACAAAGCACCATCACACCTCCTCCTCCATGCTTCACAGTGGGAACCACACATGCGGAGATCATCCGTTCACCTACTCTGTGTCTCACAAAGAGACAGCGGTTGGAACCAAAAATCTAAAATGTTGACTCATCAGAACTAAGGACAGATTTCCACCAGTCTGTCTATTCTACTGCTGCTGTTTAATTATTTGATACTTTTATTTTCTATTTTTTACTTAACACTTATTTTTAAAGCATTGTTAGTTAATAAGGGCTCGTACGTAAGCACTGTAAGGTATATACATACACCTGTTGTATTCAGCATTTCACTGTAAGGTACAGTGCCTTGCGAAAGTATTCGGCCCCCTTGAACTTTGTGCCCACATATCAGGCTTCAAACATAAAGATAGAAAACTGTATTTTTTTGTGAAGAATCTACAACAAGTGGGACACAATCATGAAGTGGAACGACATTTATTGGATATTTCAAACTTTTTTAACAAATCAGAAACTGAAAAATTGGGCTTAATGTAATGTAAAATGTCAGCCATGTTCTTCTTGGGTATGACGCTACAAGCTTGGCACACCCGTATTTGGGGGTTTCTCCCATTCTTCTCTGCAGATCTTCTCAAGCTCTGTCAGGTTGGATGGGGAGCATCATTGCACAGCTATTTTCAGGACTCTCTAGAGATGATCTCTCCAGAGATGATAGATTGTGTTCAAGTTCGGGCTCTGGCCGGGCCACTCAATGACATTCAGATACTTGTCCATAAGCCACTCCTGCATTGTCTTGGCAGTGTGCTTAGGGTCGTTGTCCTGTTGGAAGATAAACCTTCACCCCAGTCTGAGGTCCTGAGCGCTCTGGAGCAGGTTTTCATCAAGGATCTCTCTGTACTTTGTTCCGTTCATCTTTCCCTCCATCCTGACTAGTCTCCCAGTCCCTGCAGCTGAAAATCATCTCCACAGCATGATGCTGCCACCACCATGCTTCACCGTAGGGATGGTGCCAGGTTTCCTCCAGACGTGACGCTTGGCATTCAGGCCAAAGAGTTCAATCTTGGTTTCATCAGACCAGAGAATCTTGTTTCTCATGGTCTGAGAGTCTTTAGGTGCCTTTTGGCAAATTCCAAGCAGGCTGTCATGTGCCTTTTACTGAGGAGTGGCTTCCGTCTGGTCACGTTTTGAGTGTTGATGTGTTCGTTTTGAGTGTTGATGTGTTCGTTTTGAGTGTTGATGTGTTCGTTTTGAGTGTTGATGTGTTCGTTTTGAGTGTTGATGTGTTCGTTTTGAGTGTTGATGTGTTCGTTTTGCGATACCTCCTTGAAGTGTACATTTGTTTACTACCTCACCCACTACCTCACCCACTACCTCACCCATTATCTCACCCATTATCTCACACCACTTCCTCACCCACTACCTCACCCACTACCTCACCCATTATCTCACACACTACCTCACACCACTACCTCACCCATTATCTCACACACTACCTCACACACTACCCCACCCACTACCTCACCCACTACCTCACCCATTATCTCACACACTACCTCACACCACTACCCCACCCACTACCTCACCCACTACCTCACCCATTATCTCACACCACTACCTCACACCACTACCTCACCCACTACCTCACCCACTACCTCACCCATTATCTCACACACTACCTCACACCACTACCTCACACCACTTCCTCACCCACTACCTCACCCATTATCTCACACCACTACCTCACACCACTTCCTCACCCACTACCTCACCCATTATCTCACACCACTACCCCACACACTACCCCACCCACTACCTCACCCACTACCTCACCCATTATCTCACACCACCACCTCACACCACTACCTCACCCACTACCTCACACCACTCCCTCACACCACTCCCTCACCCACTACCTCACCCACTCCCTCACACCACTCCATCACCCACTCCCTCACACCACTCCCTCACACCACTACCTCACCCCACTCCCTCACACCACTACCTCACCCACTACCTCACCCCACTACCTCACAACCCTACCTCACACCCCTACCTCACCCACCCACTACCTCACCCACTACCTCACCCACTACCTCACCCACTACCTCACACCACTGCCTCACCCACTCCCTCACCCACTCCCTCACCCACTCCCTCACCCACCCTCAAAGCATTGGAGGTGTGTGCAGAGAGGGAGATTCCATCATGTTTCTTATTTCCTTTGAAGTCAGTGAAGGGAAGTGAACAAGTGTACACTTTCGGATGAAGGGTAGAGAACCAGACCGTAGCACCTGACTCACCTTGTGTAGGAGCCTCTTGGGTTGGTAGTGTGATGTCACAGGTTGGCAGTTGCTGTTGAATCCCTCTACCCTCCTGCTGTTGTGTCTGTCTCTCTCTTGGTGGCTGCCTGTGGTTTGGGGGGTGGAGCGGGACAGGACAGGACACTGTAGCCTGGAGAACATAGTGTCAGGGGAACAGTCCAACAGCACCACAGCACTGGGCTCCCCCATCTGAGTGAGAGACAAACAGACAGACAGACAGACAGACAGACAGACAGACAGACAGACAGACAGACAGACAGACAGACAGACAGAAAAAGAACAGCTGTGAGCTCCCAAAGTATTGGGACGCGTTTAGTTGTCTTGGCTCTGTACTCCATGACTATGAGGTTAGTGCAGACTATCAGCCATTTATAAATTACAGCACTTTTTGTACTAAGTCCCCCCATTCTAGGAGACCCAAAGTATTGGGACAAATTAACTAAATGAATGTGTATTAAAGTAGTCTAAAGTTTATTATTCCTTGCATGCAATGACGACATCAAGCTTGTGACTCTACACATCTGTTGGGTGCATTTGCTGTTTGTTTTGGTTGTGTTCCTGATTATTTTGTGCCCAATAGAAATGAATGGTAAATAATGTAGTGTGTCATTTTGGAGTCCCTTTCACGTAGCCGAGATTCAATATGATGCTTCTTTCTATAATGTTCTCAACTCACCCTCTCCCTCCCTCCCTCCCTCCAGTAACCTGCCCTTGATACCCCTCTCCCTCCCTCCCTCCCTCCCTCCCTCCCTCCCTCCCTCCCTCCCTCCCTCCCTCCCTCCCTCCCTCGATCTCTCTCTCTCTCTCTCTCTCTCTCTCTCTCTCTCTCTCTCTCTCTCTCTCTCTCTCTCTCTCTCTCTCTCTCTCTCTCTCTCTCTCTCTCTCTCTCTCTCTCTCTCTCTCTCTCTACCTACCTACCTACCTACCTACCTACCTACCTACCTACCTACCTACCTACCTACCTACCTACCTACCTACCTACCTACCTACCTACCTACCTACCTACCTACCTACCTACCTACCTACCTACCTACCTACCTACCTACCTACCTACCTACCTACCTACCTACCTACCTACCTACCTACCTACCTACCTACCTACCTACCTACCTACCTACCTACCTACCTACCTACCTACCTACCTACCTACCTACCTACCTACCTACCTACCTACCTACCTACCTACCTACCTACCTACCTACTACCTACCTACCTACCTACCTACCTACCTACCTACCTACCTACCTACCTACCTACCTACCTACCTACCTACCTACCTACCTACCTACCTACCTACCTACCTACCTTACCTACCTACCTACCTACCTACCTACCTACCTACCTACCTACCTACCTACCTACCTACCTACCTACCTACCTACCTACCTACCTACCTACCTACCTACCTACCTACCTACCTACCTACCTACCTACCTACCTACCTACCTACCTACCTACCTACCTACCTACCTACCTACCTACCTACCTACCTACCTACCTACCTACCTACCTACCTACCTACCTACCTACCTACCTACCTACCTACCTACCTACCTACCTACCTACCTACCTACCTACCTACCTACCTACCTACCTACCTACCTACCTACCTACCTACCTACCTACCTACCTACCTACCTACCTTAGCTTCATACTCCAGAGCTTGTCGTAGGTCTCGGGGGAAGTTGGTTACGAGTACGCCCCTCCCGTGCCGCAGAGATAACGTCACACACTCACATAGCAGCTCCAGCATCGTGTCCTGCGGCACAAACAACAACAGTCAGATGCCTGATATTGAAAGTAGTTCCCAGAGATTATTCAGGTAGGATAGTTATCCTTTGCAGCTGCATTGCTCGGCAACTATACTGTACCCTTTGATCATGTCAACATCTTAGAATTTCTCATCCAGCACCATGACAACAATACCGCCCTTTGTGGTAGAGCTAGAACTGAGCATGGTAGAGCTGAGCATGGTAGAGCTGAGCATGGTAGAGCAGAGCATGGTAGAGCTGAGCATGGTAGAGCTGAGCATGGTAGAGCTGAGCATGGTAGAGTAGAGCATGGTAGAGCTGAGCATGGTAGAGCAGAGCATGGTAGAGCAGAGCATGGTAGAGTAGAGCATGGTAGAGCTGAGCATGGTAGAGCTGAGCATGGTAGAGCTGAGCATGGTAGAGCTGAGCATGGTAGAGCTGAGCATGGTAGAGCAGAGCATGGTAGAGCTGAGCATGGTAGAGCGGGGCATGGTAGAGCTGAGCATGGTAGAGCCGTCCCCCCCAGGGTCAGTAATGTTAAAGGTTCTGTCCCCCCCCCCAGGGTCAGTAAAGTTAAAGGTTCTGTCCCCCCCCCCCCCCCCCCAGGGTCAGTACTGTTAAAGGTTCTGTCCCCCCCCCCAGAGGGTCAGTAATGTTAAAGGTTCTGTCCCCCCCCCCCCGTCCCCCCACAGGGTCAGTAATGTTAAAGGTTCCGTCCCCCCCCGTCCCCCCCAGGGTCAGTAATGTTAAAGGTTCTGTCACCCCCCCAGGGTCAGTAAAGTTAAAGGTTCTGTCCCCCCCCCCCCCAGGGTCAGTACTGTTAAAGGTTCTGTCCCCCCCCCCCCCCAGAGGGTCAGTAATGTTAAAGGTTCTGTCCCCCCACAGGGTCAGTAATGTTAAAGGTTCTGTCCCCCCCCCAGGGTCAGTAAAGTTAAAGGTTATGTCCCCCCCCCCCCCCCCCCCCCCCCCAGGGTCAGTACTGTTAAAGGTTCTGTCCCCCCCCCCAGAGGGTCAGTAATGTTAAAGGTTCTGTCCCCCCCCCCCCGTCCCCCCACAGGGTCAGTAATGTTAAAGGTTCTGTCCCCCCCCGTCCCCCCCAGGGTCAGTAATGTTAAAGGTTCTGTCACCCCCCCAGGGTCAGTAAAGTTAAAGGTTCTGTCCCCCCCCCCCCAGGGTCAGTACTGTTAAAGGTTCTGTCCCCCCCCCCCCCCAGAGGGTCAGTAATGTTAAAGGTTCTGTCCCCCCACAGGGTCAGTAATGTTAAAGGTTCTTGTACTACTAGACCTTAAAACACACACTTTTGAAGTGAGGACTTTTTTAGAAGTGAGGTGTGTGTGTCTGTCGGTCCTCTGTGTCTGTCTGTGTGTTACCTCAGGTAGAATCTCCCCCCTCTCCAGCAGGTCTTGTAGGTAACGTCCTCTCTCACTATGAGACTGTAGTTCAGAACACAGGATGTCACCAGGAGACAGACGACGCAGCCCGAACCTCTCCTCCATCCTCTCACACTGCACAGCCTTCCCTGAGCCCGGCCCACCTGGAGGACAGAGGGGGGGTAGGGAGTTAAAGAGAGAGAGAGGGACGGTAGGGAGAGAGAGGGGGGTGGGGAGAGAGGTGGGTAATGAGAGAGAAGAGGAGAGCGAGGGGGGTAGGGAGAGAGGAGAGAGAGGGGGGTAGGGAGAGAGGAGAGAGAGGTGGGTAGGGAGAGAGAGAGGTGGATAATGAGAGAGAAGAGGAGAGAGAGGGGGTAGGGAGAGAGAGGGACAGTAGGGACAGAGAGAGGGGGGTGGGGAGAGAGGTGGGTAATGAGAGAGAAGAGGAGAGAGAGGGGGGTAGGGAGAGAGGAGAGAGAGGTGGGTAGGGAGAGAGAGCGGTGGATAATGAGAGAGAAGAGGAGAGAGAGGGGGTAGGGAGAGAGAGGGACGGTAGGGAGAGAGAGAGGTGGGTAGGGAGAGAGAGGTGGGTAATGAGAGAGAAGAGGAGAGAGAGGGGGGTAGGGAGAGAGAGAGGTGGGTAGGGAGAGAGAGAGGGGGATAGGGAGAGAGAGGAGGAGAGATGGAGAGAGAGAGGGGTAGGGAGAGAGAGAGGTGGGTGGGGAGAGAGAGAGAGAAGAGGGGTAGGGAGAGAGAGAGGGGGGTAGGGAGAGAGAGAGGGGGGTAGGGAGAGAGAGAGGGGGGGTAGGGAGAGAGAGAGGGAGGGGGGTTAGGGAGAGAGAGGGGGGGTAGGGAGAGAGAGAGGTGGGTAGGGAGAGAGAGGTGGGTAATGAGAGAGAAGAGGAGAGAGAAGGAGGTGTAGGGACAGAGAGAGGGGGGTAGGGACAAAGAGGAGGAGAGATGGAGAGAGAGAAGGAGGAGAGATGGAGAGAGAGAAGGAGGGGTAGGGAGAGACAGGAGGAGAGATGGAGAGAGAGAAGGAGGGGTAGGGACAGAGAGGAGGAGAGATGGAGAGAGAAGGAGGGGTAGGGAGAGAAAGGAGGAGAGATGGACGGGAGGGTAGGGAGAGGTAAAGATTCAGAGAGCATATACTGTAATGCAGAGGTGGATATTTATTTTTTAATTTAAATGTTTTAATTGAACCTTTATTTAACTAGGCAAGTCAGTTAAGAACAAATTCTTATTTACAATGACGGCCTACCGGGGAACAGTGGGTTAACTGCCTTGTTCAGGGGTAGAACAACATATTTTTACCTTCTCAGCTCGGGGATTTGATCTAGCAACCTTTCGGTTATTAGTCCAACACTCTAACCACTAGACTACCTGCCTCTAACCACTAGGCTACCTGCCTCTAACCACTAGGCTACCTTCCTCTAACCACTAGGCTACCTTCCTCTAACCACTAGGCTACCTTCCTCTAACCACTAGGCTACCTGCCTCTAACCACTAGGCTACCTGCCTCTAACCACTAGGCTACCTGCCTCTAACCACTAGGCTACCTTCCTCTAACCACCAGGCTACCTTCCTCTAACCACTAGGCTACCTTCCTCTAACCACTAGGCTACCTTCCTCTAACCACTAGGCTACCTTCCTCTAACCACTAGGCTACCTTCCTCTAACCACTAGGCTACCTTCCTCTAACCACTAGGCTACCTGCCTCTAACCACTAGGCTACCTGCCTCTAACCACTAGGTTACCTACCTTCTCTAACCACTAGGCTACCTGCCTCTAACCACTAGGCTACCTGCCTCCTCTAACCACTAGGCTACCTGCCTCCTCTAACCACTAGGCTACCTGCCTCTAACCACTAGGCTACCTGCCTCTAACCACTAGGCTACCTACCTCTAACCACTAGAATACCTGCCTCCTCTAACCACGAGGCTAGCTGCCTCCAACCACTAGGTTACCTACCTTCTCTAACCACTAGGCTACCTACCTCTAACCACGAGGCTACCGGCCTCTAACCACGAGGCTACCTGCCTCTAACCACTAGCCTACCTAACTCTAACCACGAGGCTACCTGCCTCTAACCACGAGGCTACCTGCCTCTAACCACGAGGCTACCTGCCTCTAACCACAAGGCTACCTGCCTCTAACCACAAGGCTACCTGCCTCCTCTAACCACTAGGTTACCTGCATTTAACCACTAGACTACCTGCCTCTAACCGCTAGACTACCTGCCTCCTCTAACCACCAGACTACCTGCCTCCTCTAACCACTAGACTACCTGCCTCTAACCACTAGACTACCTGCCTCCTCTAACCACTAGACTACCTGCCTCCTCTAACCACTAGACTACCTGCCTCTAACTACTAGGCTACCTGCCTCCTCTAACCACTAGACTGCCTCCTCTAACCACTAGGCTACCTGCCTCCTCTAACCACTAGGCTACCTGCCTCCTCTAACCACTAGGCTACCTGCCTCCTCTAACCACTAGGCTACCTGCCTCCTCTAACCACTAGGCTACCTGCCTCCTCTAACCACTAGGCTACCTGCCTCCTCTAACCACTAGACTACCTGCCTCCTCTAACCACCAGACTACCTGCCTCCTCTAACCACTAGACTACCTGCCTCCTCTAACCACTAGACTACCTGCCTCTAACCACTAGGCTACCTGCCTCCTCTAACCACTAGACTACCTGCCTCTAACCACAAGGCTACGTGTCGACCCACCTGTGTGTGTACACTATCTGTGTGTGGTGTAATGATGCATTGCTGGCGGCTCAGAGCAAGGTTATCACAGATACACAGTACCAGTCAAAAGCTTGGACACTTACCCATTCAAGGGTTTTTCTTCATTTTAAATATTTTCTACATTGTAGAATAAAAAAACTATGAAATCATGTAGTAAACACGGGAGAATACCAAGAGTGTGCAAAGCTTGCTTCAAGGCAAAGGGTGGCTACTTTGAAGAATCTCAAATATAAAATACATTTTGATTTGTTTAACACTTTTTTGGTTACCACATGATTCCATATGTGTTATTTCAAAGTGTTGATGTCTTCACTGTTATTCTACAGTGTAAAAATAAATACATGTTTTTGAATGAGTAGGTGTGTCCATACTTTTGACTGGTAGTGTATATCAGTTGTTATCTTCCAACCCTTATAGCACTGATCAGAACCTTGTTGTGCCAACGGTTTCTGCATTATGAAGCATTAACATGACACTACAACATTCTATATCAGCCATGTTAGAACCCCATTAACATGACACTACAACATTCTATATCAGCCATGTTAGAACCCCATTAACATGACACTACAACATTCTATATCAGCCATGTTAGAACCCCATTAACATGACACTACAACATTCTATATCAGCCATGTTAGAACCCCATTAACATGACACTACAACATTCTATATCAGCCATGTTAGAACCCCATTAACATGACACTACAACATTCTATATCAGCCATGTTAGAACCCCATTAACATGACACTACAACATTCTATATCAGCCATGTTAGAACCCCATTAACATGACACTACAACATTCTATATCAGCCATGTTAGAACCCCATTAACATGACACTACAACATTCTATAACAGCCATGTTAGAACCCCATTAACATGACACTACAACATTCTATATCAGCCATGTTAGAACCCCATTAACATGACACTACAACATTCTATATCAGCCATGTTAGAACCCCATTAACATGACACTACAACATTCTATATCAGCCATGTTAGAACCCCATTAACATGACACTACAACATTCTATATCAGCCATGTTAGAACCCCATTAACATGACACTACAACATTCTATATCAGCCATGTTAGAACCCCATTAACATGACACTACAACATTCTATATCAGCCATGTTAGAACCCCATTAACATGACACTACAACATTCTATATCAGCCATGTTAGAACCCCATTAACATGACACTACAACATTCTATATCAGCCATGTTAGAACCCCATTAACATGACACTACAACATTCTATATCAGCCATGTTAGAACCCCATTAACATGACACTACAACATTCTATATCAGCCATGTTAGAACCCCATTAACATGACACTACAACATTCTATATCAGCCATGTTAGAACCCCATTAACATGACACTACAACATTCTATATCAGCCATGTTAGAACACCATTAACATGACACTACAACATTCTATATCAGCCATGTTAGAACCCCATTAACATGACACTACAACATTCTATAACAGCCATGTTAGAACCCCATTAACATGACACTACAACATTCTATAACAGCCATGTTAGAACCCCATTAACATGACACTACAACATTCTATATCAGCCATGTTAGAACCCCATTAACATGACACTACAACATTCTATATCAGCCATGTTAGAACCCCATTAACATGACACTACAACATTCTATTACAGCCATGTTAGAACCCCATTAATATGACACTACAACATTCTATATCAGCCATGTTAGAACCCCATTAACATGACACTACAACATTCTATATCAGCCATGTTAGAACCCCATTAACATGACACTACAACATTCTATATCAGCCATGTTAGAACCCCATTAACATGACACTACAACATTCTATATCAGCCATGTTAGAAGCCCATTAACATGACACTACAACATTCTATATCAGCCATGTTAGAACCTCATTAACATGACACTACAACATTCTATAACAGTCATGTTAGAACCTCATTAACATGACACTACAACATTCTATAACAGCCATGTTAGAACCTCATTAACATGACACTACAACATTCTATATCAGCCATGTTAGAACCCCATTAACATGACACTACAACAGCCATGTTAGAACCCCATTAACATTACATGGGGAATGATGATATGTTACTGAATGTCTAGAATTGGAACAATATTCAACATTCTAAAAGTTGGCCTAATTCTCTAAATTAGTTCCCATGTTGATCCCATGTTTCATGAGCTGAAATAAAAGATCCCAGAAATGTTACATACGTACAAAAAGCTTACTTCTCTAAAATTTCGAGCAGTTTTTTGTTGTTGTTGACATCCCTGTCAATGAGCATATCAAGAAGCTGATTAAACAGCATGATCATTACACAGTTATGGGGGTCTTGTGCTGGGGACAATAAAAGGCCACTCTAAAATGTGCAATTTTGTCACACAATACAATGCCACAATTGTCTCGAGTTCTCTTTTTTTTGTGAATTTCCTCCCTTTTCTCCCCAATTTCGTGGTCTCCGATTGTTAGTAGCTACTATCTTGTCTCATCGCTACAACTCCCGTACCGGCTCGGGAGAGACGAAGGTTGAAAGTCATACGTCCTCCGATACCCAACCCAAACAAGCCGCACTGCTTCTTAACACAGCGCCATCCAACCCGGAAGCCAGCCGCACCAATGTGTCGGAGGAAACACCGTGCACCTGGCGACCTTGGTTAGCGCGCACTGCGCCCGGCCCGCCACAGGAGTCGCTGGTGCGCGATGCAGTGCCGTAGACCACTGCGCCACCCGGGAGGCCCCCAGTTGTCTCAAGTTTTAAGGGAAAGTGCAATTGGCATGCTGACTGCAGGAATGTCCACTAGAGCTGTTGCCAGATAATTAAATTTTAGTTTATGTACCATAAGCCGCCTCCAACATCGTTTTAGAGAACGTGGCAGTACGTCCAACCGGCCTCACAACCGCAGACCACATGTATGGCGTGGAGTATATAGGGCATCTGGCCCTGTTATATTGTTGTCCAGTATATAGGGCTCTGGCCCTGTTATATTGTTGTCCAGTATATAGGGCTCTGACCCTGTTATATTGTTGTCCAGTATATAGGGCTCTGACCCTGTTATATTGTTGTCCAGTATAGAGGGCTCTGACCCTGTTATATTGTTGTCCAGTATATAGGGCTCTGGCCCTGTTATATTGTTGTCCAGTATATAGGGCTCTGGCCCTGTTATATTGTTGTCCAGTATAGAGGGCTCTGACCCTGTTATATTGTTGTCCAGTATATAGGGCTCTGGCCCTGTTATATTGTTGTCCAGTATATAGGGCTCTGACCCTGTTATATTGTTGTCCAGTATATAGGGCTCTGGCCCTGTTATATTGTTGTCCAGTATATAGGGCTCTGACCCTGTTATATTGTTGTCCAGTATATAGGGCTCTGGCCCTGTTATATTGTTGTCCAGTATATAGGGCTCTGGCCCTGTTATATTGTTGTCCAGTATATAGGGCTCTGGCCCTGTTATATTGTTGTCCAGTATAGAGGGCTCTGACCCTGTTATATTGTTGTCCAGTATATAGGGCTCTGGCCCTGTTATATTGTTGTCCAGTATATAGGGCTCTGACCCTGTTATATTGTTGTCCAGTATATAGGGCTCTGACCCTGTTATATTGTTGTCCAGTATATAGGGCTCTGGCCCTGTTATATTGTTGTCCAGTATATAGGGCTCTGGCCCTGTTATATTGCTGTCCAGTATATAGGGCTCTGGCCCTGTTATATTGTTGTCCAGTATATAGGGCTCTGGCCCTGTTATATTGTTGTCCAGTCTATAGGGCTCTGACCCTGCCTGTCACAATGAGCCGTACTCAATGCTGAGCACATACTGTACTCTGTCATACTGTGTATTTCTGCTAGCTTGTCCCCTTTTATCTCTGCAGCATATGGTACTGCAAGCCTTGGGGAGCGAAAGAGGGAGGGAGGGGTGCTGGCTTTCAGCCGAGAGGAAACAAATATGACAGGCTACGAGTCTTCTCTGTAGCCTGTCAGAATCTGTACTGTCTGTCTGTCTGTCCCGGCCCGTCCGTCCGTCTCCAGTACCTTCTAGTTCAGGTGTAGTTGCCTGTCTAGTTCAGGTGTAGTTGCCTGTCTAGTTCAGGTGTAGTTGTCTGTCTACTCCAGGTGTAGTTGTCTGTCTAGTTCAGGTGTAGTTGTATGTCTAGTTCAGTTGTAGTTGCCTGTCTAGTTCAGGTGTAGTTGTCTGTCTAGTCCAGGTGTAGTTGTCTGTCTAGTCCAGGTGTAGTTGTCTGTCTAGCTCAGGTGTAGTTGCCTGTCTAGTTCAGGTGTAGCTGCCTGTCTAGTTCAGGTGTAGCTGCCTGTCTAGTTCAGGTGTAGCTGCCTGTCTAGTTCAGGTGTAGTTGTCTGTCTAGTTCAGGTGTAGTTGTCTGTCTAGTTCAGGTGTAGTTGTATGTCTAGTTCAGGTGTAGTTGTCTGTCTAGTTCAGGTGTAGTTGCCTGTCTAGTTCAGGTGTAGTTGTCTGTCTAGTTCAGCTGTAGTTGCCTGTCTAGTTCAGGTGTAGTTGCCTGTCTAGTTCAGGTGTAGTTGCCTGTCTAATTCAGGTGTAGTTGCCTGTCTAGTTCAGGTGTAGTTGTCTGTCTAGTTCAGGTGTAGTTGCCTGTCTAATTCAGGTGTAGTTGCCTGTCTAGTTCACGTGTAGTTGTCTGTCTAGTTCAGGTGTAGTTGTCTGTCTAGTTCAGGTGTAGTTGTCTGTCTAGTTCAGGTGTAGTTGCCTGTATAGTTCAGGTGTAGTTGCATGTCTAGTCCAGGTGTAGTTGTCTGTCTAGTTCAGGTGTAGTTGCCTGTCTAGTTCAGGTGTAGTTGCCTGTATAGTTCAGGTGTAGTTGCATGTCTAGTTCAGGTGTAGTTGCCTGTCTAGTTCAGGTGTAGTTGCCTGTCTAGTTCAGGTGTAGTTGTCTGTCTAGTCCAGGTGTAGTTGTCTGTCTAGTTCAGGTGTAGTTGTATGTCTAGTTCAGTTGTAGTTGCCTGTCTAGTTCAGGTGTAGTTGTCTGTCTAGTCCAGGTGTAGTTGTCTGTCTAGTCCAGGTGTAGTTGTCTGTCTAGCTCAGGTGTAGTTGCCTGTCTAGTTCAGGTGTAGCTGCCTGTCTAGTTCAGGTGTAGCTGCCTGTCTAGTTCAGGTGTAGCTGCCTGTCTAGTTCAGGTGTAGTTGTCTGTCTAGTTCAGGTGTAGTTGTCTGTCTAGTTCAGGTGTAGTTGTATGTCTAGTTCAGGTGTAGTTGTCTGTCTAGTTCAGGTGTAGTTGCCTGTCTAGTTCAGGTGTAGTTGTCTGTCTAGTTCAGCTGTAGTTGCCTGTCTAGTTCAGGTGTAGTTGCCTGTCTAGTTCAGGTGTAGTTGCCTGTCTAATTCAGGTGTAGTTGCCTGTCTAGTTCAGGTGTAGTTGTCTGTCTAGTTCAGGTGTAGTTGCCTGTCTAATTCAGGTGTAGTTGCCTGTCTAGTTCACGTGTAGTTGTCTGTCTAGTTCAGGTGTAGTTGTCTGTCTAGTTCAGGTGTAGTTGTCTGTCTAGTTCAGGTGTAGTTGCCTGTATAGTTCAGGTGTAGTTGCATGTCTAGTCCAGGTGTAGTTGTCTGTCTAGTTCAGGTGTAGTTGCCTGTCTAGTTCAGGTGTAGTTGTCTGTCTAGTCCAGGTGTAGTTGTCTGTCTAGTTCAGGTGTAGTTGTATGTCTAGTTCAGTTGTAGTTGCCTGTCTAGTTCAGGTGTAGTTGTCTGTCTAGTCCAGGTGTAGTTGTCTGTCTAGTCCAGGTGTAGTTGTCTGTCTAGCTCAGGTGTAGTTGCCTGTCTAGTTCAGGTGTAGCTGCCTGTCTAGTTCAGGTGTAGCTGCCTGTCTAGTTCAGGTGTAGCTGCCTGTCTAGTTCAGGTGTAGTTGTCTGTCTAGTTCAGGTGTAGTTGTCTGTCTAGTTCAGGTGTAGTTGTATGTCTAGTTCAGGTGTAGTTGTCTGTCTAGTTCAGGTGTAGTTGCCTGTCTAGTTCAGGTGTAGTTGTCTGTCTAGTTCAGCTGTAGTTGCCTGTCTAGTTCAGGTGTAGTTGCCTGTCTAGTTCAGGTGTAGTTGCCTGTCTAATTCAGGTGTAGTTGCCTGTCTAGTTCAGGTGTAGTTGTCTGTCTAGTTCAGGTGTAGTTGCCTGTCTAATTCAGGTGTAGTTGCCTGTCTAGTTCACGTGTAGTTGTCTGTCTAGTTCAGGTGTAGTTGTCTGTCTAGTTCAGGTGTAGTTGTCTGTCTAGTTCAGGTGTAGTTGCCTGTATAGTTCAGGTGTAGTTGCATGTCTAGTCCAGGTGTAGTTGTCTGTCTAGTTCAGGTGTAGTTGCCTGTCTAGTTCAGGTGTAGTTGCCTGTATAGTTCAGGTGTAGTTGCATGTCTAGTTCAGGTGTAGTTGCCTGTCTAGTTCAGGTGTAGTTGCCTGTCTAGTTCAGGTGTAGTTGTCTGTCTAGTCCAGGTGTAGTTGTCTGTCTAGTTCAGGTGTAGTTGTATGTCTAGTTCAGTTGTAGTTGCCTGTCTAGTTCAGGTGTAGTTGTCTGTCTAGTCCAGGTGTAGTTGTCTGTCTAGTCCAGGTGTAGTTGTCTGTCTAGCTCAGGTGTAGTTGCCTGTCTAGTTCAGGTGTAGCTGCCTGTCTAGTTCAGGTGTAGCTGCCTGTCTAGTTCAGGTGTAGCTGCCTGTCTAGTTCAGGTGTAGTTGTCTGTCTAGTTCAGGTGTAGTTGTCTGTCTAGTTCAGGTGTAGTTGTATGTCTAGTTCAGGTGTAGTTGTCTGTCTAGTTCAGGTGTAGTTGCCTGTCTAGTTCAGGTGTAGTTGTCTGTCTAGTTCAGCTGTAGTTGCCTGTCTAGTTCAGGTGTAGTTGCCTGTCTAGTTCAGGTGTAGTTGCCTGTCTAATTCAGGTGTAGTTGCCTGTCTAGTTCAGGTGTAGTTGTCTGTCTAGTTCAGGTGTAGTTGCCTGTCTAATTCAGGTGTAGTTGCCTGTCTAGTTCACGTGTAGTTGTCTGTCTAGTTCAGGTGTAGTTGTCTGTCTAGTTCAGGTGTAGTTGTCTGTCTAGTTCAGGTGTAGTTGCCTGTATAGTTCAGGTGTAGTTGCATGTCTAGTCCAGGTGTAGTTGTCTGTCTAGTTCAGGTGTAGTTGCCTGTCTAGTTCAGGTGTAGTTGCCTGTATAGTTCAGGTGTAGTTGCATGTCTAGTTCAGGTGTAGTTGCCTGTCTAGTTCAGGTGTAGTTGCCTGTCTAGTTCAGGTGTAGTTGTCTGTCTAGTTCAGCTGTAGTTGCCTGTCTAGTTCAGGTGTAGTTGCCTGTCTAGTTCAGGTGTAGTTGCCTGTCTAATTCAGGTGTAGTTGCCTGTCTAGTTCAGGTGTAGTTGTCTGTCTAGTTCAGGTGTAGTTGCCTGTCTAATTCAGGTGTAGTTGCCTGTCTAGTTCACGTGTAGTTGTCTGTCTAGTTCAGGTGTAGTTGTCTGTCTAGTTCAGGTGTAGTTGTCTGTCTAGTTCAGGTGTAGTTGCCTGTATAGTTCAGGTGTAGTTGCCTGTATAGTTCAGGTGTAGTTGCATGTCTAGTTCAGGTGTAGTTGCCTGTCTAGTTCAGGTGTTGTTGTCTGTCTAGTTCAGGTGTAGTTGCCTGTCTAGTTCAGGTGTAGTTGCCTGTCTAGTTCAGGTGTAGTTGCCTGTCTAGTTCAGGTATAGTTGCCTGACTAGTTCAGGTGTAGTTGCCTGTCTAGTTCAGGTGTAGTTGTCTGTCTAGTTCAGGTGTAGTTACCTGTCTAGTTCAGGTGTAGTTGCCTCTATAGTTCAGGTGTAGTTGTCTGTCTAGTTCAGGTGTAGTTGTCTGTCTAGTTCAGGTGTAGTTGTCTGTCTAGTTCAGGTGTAGTTGCCTGTCTAGTTCAGGTGTAGTTGTCTGTCTAGTTCAGGTGTAATTGTCTGTCTTGTTCAGGTGTAGTTGCCTGTCTAGTTCAGGTGTAGTTGCCTGTCTAGTTCAGGTGTAGTTGCCTGTCTAGTTCAGGTGTAGTTGTCTGTCTAGTTCAGGTGTAATTGTCTGTCTTGTTCAGGTGTAGTTGCCTGTCTAGTTCAGGTGTAGTTGCCTGTATAGTTCAGGTGTAGTTGTCTGTCTAGTTCAGGTGTAGTTGTCTGTCTAGTTCAGGTGTAGTTGCCTGTCTAGTTCAGGTGTAGTTGCCTGTCTAGTTCAGGTGTAGTTGCCTGTCTAGTTCAGGTGTAGTTGTCTGTCTAGTTCAGGTGTAGTTGCCTGTCTAGTTGAGGTGTAGTTGCCTGTCTAGTTGAGGTGTAGTTGCCTGTCTAGTTCAGGTGTAGTTGTCTGTCTAGTTCAGGTGTAGTTGTCTGTCTAGTTCAGGTGTAGTTGTCTGTCTAGTTCAGGTGTAGTTGCCTAATTCCCAGTGAGGCTGATGCGGAGGCAAACTGCTGTGACAACCAGCTCTCACAGTCTCACGTCAGAATTAGACGTTCCTAATAGTTTTTTCTAACGTCAAATGTTAAAAGGTGTTTAAACATCAAATTGAAAAAGTATTTAAGGTTAAGTTCAGGCATTAACGCTGAATAAATAAATAAATGACTTTATATCACTGGATTCGAACATATAACCTTTGAATTCGGAGGCAGTTGCTTAAGGTAACAGTGTTCACTGTTGCCCTTTGTGGCTGCTTTCCACTTAATCTGCCGACGTCCTCATGGATGTACGTCGAATACTGACTTGTATCACGAGTGACCTGGCTGGCTGTGAAGCCCTCTAGAGGGAGAGAGCTACTCTAGCTGAATAATGTAAGATTTTCTCTCTCTCGTTCTCTCTCACTCTCCCTCTCGTTCTCTCTCTCCCTCCAGTTCTCTCTCTCGTTCTCTCCCTCTCTTTCTCTCCCTCTCTTTCTCTCCCTCTCTTTCTCTCCCTCTCTTTCTCTCCCTCTCGTTCTTTCTCCCTCTCGTTCTTTCTCCCTCTCGTTCTCTCTCTCCCTCCAGTTCTCTCTCTCGTTCTCTCCCTCTCTTTCTCTCCCTCTCTTTCTCTCCCTCTCTTTCTCTCCCTCTCTTTCTCTCCCTCTCGTTCTTTCTCCCTCTCGTTCTTTCTCCCTCTCGTTCTCTCTCTCCCTCCAGTTCTCTCTCTCGTTCTCTCCCTCTCTTTCTCTCCCTCTCTTTCTCTCCCTCTCTTTCTCTCCCTCTCTTTCTCTCCCTCTCGTTCTTTCTCCCTCTCGTTCTCTCTCTCTCGTTCTTTCTCTCTCGTTCTTTCTCCCTCTCGTTCTCGCTCTCTCATTCTCTCTCATGCCACTCAACCTGATCGGCTTAAGTGAAGTAGGTCTCCTGCTGTGTAAAATAGGAGAGAGTAAATCGGTCTACGTCCTCCCTGGACTAAATGTCTTGTCAGAAATGGTTATAATCAACGTCAAGTACAGGACGCCTGTGAGTTGCTATTTGTTATAAAACTGCTACAGTACATTAATTAGGTGCTCACAATGTGCTACTCTATAATAACTACAACTAACATTAAATGTAATGAATTCTAGGTCATTTAAAAGCTTTTCTAGTAGTTCTATAGATGTGTAATAATGAGACTCTACTCTCTCTTTCAGGACAGTTCCATATTCTATAGTTCTAAGGTTTCATATTCTATAGTTCTAAGGTTCCATATTCTATAGTTCTAAGGTTCCATATTCTATAGTTCTAGGGTTCCACATTCTATAGTTCTAAGGTTCCATATTCTATAGTTCTTAGGTTTCATATTCCAACATGTTCCTACTCATCCATAGAACATGAGCCAGTCAACACCAGCTGCTAGTTGAACATAACAGAACAGAAGACAGGCAATGTGGTGTTGCGCTCTCTCTCTCTCTCTCTCTCTCTGTGTGTGTGTGTGTGTGTGTGTGTGTGTGTGTGTGTGTGTGTGTGTGTGTGTGTGTGTGTGTGTGTGTGTGTGTGTGTGTGTGAGAGAGGCAGAACAGTGGAAAAAATAACAGAATTGGTCTGACTGTAAACGCAGCCATAGAAAGCTATCCTAGAGAAAAGCCAAGATGACAGATGGATAGAATTATATAGAGAAATAGAAAAGAGAGAGAGAGAGAAGACAACAAGAACGATAGAAGAGGGAGGGAAGGGAAGGAGAGAAAGAATTAGCAGCAAGACTTGTTACCACAAGAAAAGGGCAACCAGTGAAGTACAAACACCATTGTAAATACAACCCATATTTATGTTAATTTATTTTCCCTTTTGTACTTTAACCATTTGCACATTGTTACAACACTGTATACAGACATAATATGATATATTTTTGGAACTTTTGTGAGTGCAACGTTTACTGTTAATTCTTTAGTGTTCATTTCACTTTCGTTGATTATCTATTTCACTTGTTTTGGCAATGTAAACATATGTTTGCCATGCCAATAAAGGCCCTTAAATTGAATTTGAGTGAGAGAGAGTGAGGTATGCTGGTCATCGACTACAGCTCAGCATTTAACACCATAGTACCCTCCAAACTCGTCATCAAACTCGAGACCCTGGTTCTCGACCCCCGCCCTGTGCAACTGGGTCTTGGACTTCCTGATGGGCCACCCCCAGGTGGTGAGGGTAGGTAACAACATCTCCACCTTGCTGATCCTCAACACTGGGGCCCCACAAGGGTGCGTTCTGAGCCCTCCCCTGTACTCCCTGTTCACTCATGACTGCGTGGCCATGCACGCCTCCAACTCAATCATCAAGTTTGCGGACGACACTACACACTAACGACGAGACGGCCTACAGGGAGGAGGTGAGGGCCCTCGGAGTGTGGTGTCAGGAAAATAACCTCACACTCAACGCCAACAAAACAAAGGAGATGATTGTGGACTTCAGGAAACAGCAGAGGGAGCACCCCCCTATCCACACCGATGGGACAGTAATGGAGAGGGTAGTAAGTTTTAAGTTCCTTGGCGTAGACATCATGGACAAACTGAATTGGTCCACCCACACAGACAGCGTCGTGAAGAAGGCGCAGCAGCGCCTCTTCAACCCCCTGAAATTCGGCTTGTCACCAAAAACACTCAAACTTCTACAGATGCACAATCGAGAGCATCACCGCCTGGTACGGCAACTGCTCCGCCCACAACCGTAAGGCTCTCCAGAGAGTAGTGAGGTCTGCACAACGCATCACCGAGGGCAAACTACCTGCCCTCCAGGACACCTACACCAGCCGATGTCACAGGAAGGCCATAAAGATCATCAAGGACAACAACCACCCGAGCCACTGCCTGTTCACCCCGCTATCATCCAGAAGGTGAGGTCAGTACAGGTGCATCAAAGCAGGGACCGAGAGACTGAAAAACAGCTTCTATCTCAAGGCCATCAGACTGTTAAACAGCCACCACTAACATTGAGTGGCTGCTGCCAACACACTGACTCAACTCCAGCCACTTTAATAATGGGAATTGATGGAAATTGATGTAAAATATATCACTAGCCACTTTAAACAATGCTACTTAATATAATGTTTACATACCCTACATTATTTATCTGATATGTATACGTATATACTGTACTCTATATCATCTACTGCATCCTTATGTAATACATGTATCACTAGCCACTTTAACTATGCCACTTTGTTTACATACTCATCTCATATGTATAAACTGTACTCGATACCATCTACTGCATCTTGCCTATGCCGTTCTGTACCATCACTCATTCATATATCTTTATGTACATATTCTTTATCCCCTTACACTTGTGTGTATAAGGTAGTAGTTTTGGAATTGTTAGGCTAGATTACTTGTTGGTTATTACTGCATTGTCGGAACTAGAAGCACAAGCATTTCGCTACACTTGCACTAACATCTGCTAACCATGTGTATGTGACAAATAAAATTTGATTTGAGATAATTAACAGCAATGACAAATGGTTTGATAAAGAATGCAAAAACCTAAGAAAGAAATGGAGAAACCTGTCCAACCAAAAACACAGAGACCAAGAGAACCTGAGTCTACGCCTTCACTATGGAGAATCACTAAAACAATACACAAATACACTACGGAAAGAGAAGGAACAGCACGTCAGAAATCAGCTCAATGTAATTGAAGAATCCATAGTCTCCAGCCACTTCTGGGAAAATTGGAAAACACTAAACAAACAACAACACGAAGAGTCGCCTTTTATGTAATGATTTTACTACCGCTCGTGGGACATTTATTGTGAAGGTATAAATAACTACACGAGGGACAGACAGTGACTGACAGGTTGTCACACACATCACAGTTACAAATAGTAGCTAGTTAGAAATTGCACAAAAAATGTGTTTTTTTCAAAGATTTCAAAAGAAAAGCGAAGTACCTTTATTGAGGGAAAGCTGTGTGCAAAGCATCGCTGTCTGGAAAGACTACAACTTGTCCTGACACTTCCAGACGAAGCATGAAGAGAAATATAGGAATATTTGTGCATCGAAAGAGTTGCTTTCTCAGTTAAAAAGTTGAAAGAGGAGTTTGATTCATTAAAGTCACAACCAGGGAAAGATTTATTGGAGGAGGTTAATAAGTGTGTGGCAAAGCTGGGACTGAGTTTTGAAAAGTTATCCAGTGTGACCACTGATGGGTGCCTGAACCTGACAGAAAGAAAACGTTAGCCTTTTGAAAAGGACACAACATCAAGTAGCTGAGCTCAGTTAAAACAAAAATAGTCATTATTCATCAGGTCTGTAAATGTGGTCTGAAAATGATCCATGTTGTGGAAGCAGTCACTAAAGTGGTAAACTTCAAAAGAGCAAAATCTTTAAACCACAGGCAGTTTGTCTTACTGTTGGATGAGACAGAGTCCGGTCATGCAGATCTCCCCTACCACACAAACATGAGAGATGGCTGAGTTTCGGGGAGGTGCTTAAAATGTTGTGGGACCTGAAGTCGGAGGTTGCGGAGTTTTTGCAATGAAAGGCAAATATGTGGATTTCCCTCAACTGCAAGATAAAGAATGGTTGGCTGATATTGCCTTCACCGTGGACATCATGGCCGTCATGAATGAACTTAATTCCAAACTACAAGGGATTTTGTACATCAGATGTACAGCCTTGTCAAAGCCTTCAAGGGAACATTACTCCTCCTGACCCGAGAAGTAGAAGCCAACAATCTCACCCACCTTCCGACACTACTAGTCTGTTCACTATCAGATGACCTTCTGACACTACTAGTCTGTTCCCTATCAGAAGATGTTTGGGTCAACCTATGTATGAGAACAGACAGATCATCAGACTCTCACCTCTCAGCAATCCGGCGCATAGTGACATCAGAAACTACACCTAGACTTCACTGCTCTCGTCAATGCCCATCAGACTCAAACTGATTGAGGAGTTTAAATGTCATTTTCACACCAGCCTTCACTTTGGCTCCTCTTCCTGTCCAGGCGTTTGGCGTCGCCGGCCGTCTAGCTGCTGACGAACCTGCTGCTGGCAACAAACACCCTTCACTCATCAACCCCGGACTCTCTCGTCATCATTACACGCACCAGGTTCCGATGTATGTACAGTTGAAGTCGGAAGTTTACATACACTTAGGTTGGAGTCATTAAAACTAGTTTTTCAACCATTCCACTAACTATCTTGTTAACAAACTATAGTTTTGGCATGACGGTTAGGACATCTACTTTGTGCATGACATAAGTAATTTTTCCAACAATTGTTTACAGACAGATTATTTCACTGTATCACAAGTCCAGCGGGTCAGAAGTTTACATACACTAAGTTGACTGCGCCTTTAAACAGCAAGGAAAATTACAGAAAATGATGTGGCTTTAGAAGCTTCTGATAGGCTAATTGACATCATTTGAGTCAATTGGAGGTGTACCTGTGGATGTATTTCAATGTCTACCTTCAAACTCAGTGCCTCTTTGCTTGACATCATGGGAAAATCAAAAGAAATCAACCAAGACCTCAGAAAAAAATTGTAGACCTCCACACGTCTGGTTCACCATTGGGAGCAATTTCCAAAAGCCTGAAGGTACCACGTTCATATAATAATAAAATCAAGTATAAACACATTGGGGACGACGCAGCCGTCATACCGCTCAGGAAGGAGACACGTTCTGTCTCCTAGAGATGAACATACTTTGGTGCAAAAAGTGCAAATCAATCCCAGAACAACAGCAAAGGACCTTGTGAAGATGCTGGAGGAAACAAAAGTAAGGTACAAAAGTATCTATATCCACATTAAAATGAGTCCTATATTGACATAACCTGAAAGGCCGCTCAGCAAGGAAGAAGCCACTGCTTCAAAACCACCATAAAAAAGACAGACTATGGTTTGCAACTGCACATGGGGACAAAGATTGTTATTTTTGGAGAAATGTCCTCTGGTCTGATGAGCCCCCCCTTGGGTTGTGCCATGGCGGAGATCTTTGTGGGCTATACTCGGCCCTGTCTCAGGATGGTAAGTTGGTGGTTGAAGATATCCCTCTAGTGGTGTGGGGGCTGTGCTTTGGCAAAGTGGGTGGGGTTATATCCTTCCTGTTTGGCACTGTCCGGGGGTGTCCTCGGATGGGGCCACTGTGTCTCCTGACCCGTCCTGTCTCAGCCTCCAGTATTTATGCTGCAGTAGTTTATGTGTCGGGGGCTAGGGTCAGTTTGTTATATCTGGAGTACTTCTCCTGTCCTATTCGGTGTCCTGTGTGAATCTAAGTGTGCGTTCTCTAATTCTCTCCTTCTCTCTTTCTTTCTCTCTCTCGGAGGACCTGAGCCCTAGGACCATGCCCCAGGATTACCTGACATGATGACTCCTTGCTGTCCCCAGTCCACCTGGCCGTGCTGCTGCTCCAGTTTCAACTGTTCTGCCTTATTATTATTGGACCATGCTGGTCATTTATGAACATTTGAACATCTTGGCCATGTTCTGTTATAATTTCCACCCGGCACAGCCAGAAGAGGACTAGCCACCCCACATAGCCTGGTTCCTCTCTAGGTTTCTTCCTAGGTTTTGGCCTTTCTAGGGAGTTTTTCCTAGCCACCGTGCTTCTACACCTGCATTGCTTGCTGTTTGGGGTTTTAGGCTGGGTTTCTGTACAGCACTTTGAGAGATCAGCTGATGTACGAAGGGCTATATAACATAAATTTGATTTGACTTGATGAAACAAAAATAGAACTGTTTGGCCATAATGACCATCGTTATGTTTGGAGGAAAAAGGCTTGCAAGCCGAAGAACACCATCCCAACTGTGAAACACGGGGGTGGCAGCATCATGTTGTGGGGGTGCTTTGCTACTGCTAGTGTACTGCTCCTGCAAGTGTACTGCTAGTGTACTGCTAGTGCTAGTGTACTGCTACTGCTAGTGTACTGCTACTGCTAGTGTACTGCTACTGCTAGTGTACTGCTCCTGCTAGTGTACTGCTAGTCTACTGCTAGTGTACTGCTACTGCTAGTGTACTGCTAGTCTACTGCTAGTGTACTGCTACTGCTAGTGTACTGCTACTGCTAGTGTACTGCTACTGCTAGTGTACTGCTAGTCTACTGCTACTGCTAGTGTACTGCTAGTGTACTGCTACTGCTAGTGTACTGCTCCTGCTAGTGTACTGCTAGTGTACTACTAGTGTACTGCTACTGCTAGTCAACTGCTAGTGTACTGCTACTGCTAGTCAACTGCTAGTTTACTGCTACTGCTAGTCAACTGCTAGTATACTGCTACTGCTAGTGTACTGCTAGTATACTGCTACTGAAAGTGTACTGCTAGTGTACTGCTAGTGTACTGCTACTGCTAGTGTACTGCTAGTGTACTGCTACTGCTAGTGTACTGCTACTGCTAGTGTACTGCTAGTGTACTGCTACTGCTAGTGTACTGATAGTATACTGCTACTGAAAGTGTACTGCTAGTGTACTGCTAGTGTACTGCTACTGCTAGTGTACTGCTAGTGTACTGCTACTGCTAGTGTACTGATAGTGTACTGCTACTGCACTGCTATTGCTACTGTACTGCTAGTGTACTGCTAGTCTACTGCTAGTGTTCTGCTACTGCTAGTGTACAGCTACTGCTAGTGTGCTGCTACTGCTAGTGTACTGCTAGTGTATTGCTTGTGTACTGCTACTGCTAGTGTACTGCTACTGCTAGTGTACTGCTAGTGTACTGCTACTGCTAGTGTACTGATAGTGTACTGCTACTGCACTGCTATTGCTACTGTACTGCTAGTGTACTGCTAGTCTACTGCTAGTGTTCTGCTACTGCTAGTGTACAGCTACTGCTAGTGTGCTGCTACTGCTAGTGTACTGCTAGTCTACTGCTAGTGTTCTGCTACTGCTAGTGTACAGCTACTGCTAGTGTGCTGCTACTGCTAGTGTACTGCTAGTGTATTGCTTGTGTACTGCTACTGCTAGTGTACGGCTACTGCTATTGTGCTGCCCCGTAGCACTCACATCCGTCATCATGAAGTGCTTTGAGAGACTAGTCAAGGACCATATCACCTCCACCCTACCTGACACCCTTGACCCACTCCAATTTGCTTACCGCCCAAATAGCTCCACAGACGATGCAATCTCAACCACACTGCACACTGCCCTAACCCATCTGGACAAGAGGAATACCTATGTGAGAATGCTGTTCATCGACTACAGCTCGGCATTCAACACCATAGTACCCTCCAAGCTCGTCATCAGTCTCGACCCCGCCCTGTGCAACTGGGTACTGGACTTCCTGACGGGCCGCCCCCAGGTGGTGAGGGTAGGCAACAACATCTCCTCCCCGCTGATCCTCAACACTGGGGCCCCACAAGGGTGCGTTCTGAGCCCTCTCCTGTACTCCCTGTTCACCCACGGCTGCGTGGCCACGCACGCCTCCAACTCAATCATCAAGTTTGCGGACGACACAACAGTGGTAGGCTTGATTACCAACAACGACGAGACGGCCTACAGGGAGGAGGTGAGGGCCCTCGGAGTGTGGTGTCAGGAAAATAACCTCACACTCAACGTCAACAAAACTAAGGAGATGATTGTGGACTTCAGGAAACAGCAGAGGGAACACCCCCCCATCCACATCGATGGAACAGTAGTTCTCTCTCTCGGAGGACCTGAGCCCTAGGACCATGCCCCAGGATTACCTGACATGATGACTCCTTGCTGTCCCCAGTCCACCTGGCCGTGCTGCTGCTCCAGTTTCAACTGTTCTGCCTTATTATTATTGGACCATGCTGGTCATTTATGAACATTTGAACATCTTGGCCATGTTCTGTTATAATTTCCACCCGGCACAGCCAGAAGAGGACTAGCCACCCCACATAGCCTGGTTCCTCTCTAGGTTTCTTCCTAGGTTTTGGCCTTTCTAGGGAGTTTTTCCTAGCCACCGTGCTTCTACACCTGCATTGCTTGCTGTTTGGGGTTTTAGGCTGGGTTTCTGTACAGCACTTTGAGAGATCAGCTGATGTACGAAGGGCTATATAACATAAATTTGATTTGACTTGATGAAACAAAAATAGAACTGTTTGGCCATAATGACCATCGTTATGTTTGGAGGAAAAAGGCTTGCAAGCCGAAGAACACCATCCCAACTGTGAAACACGGGGGTGGCAGCATCATGTTGTGGGGGTGCTTTGCTACTGCTAGTGTACTGCTCCTGCAAGTGTACTGCTAGTGTACTGCTAGTGCTAGTGTACTGCTACTGCTAGTGTACTGCTACTGCTAGTGTACTGCTACTGCTAGTGTACTGCTCCTGCTAGTGTACTGCTAGTCTACTGCTAGTGTACTGCTACTGCTAGTGTACTGCTAGTCTACTGCTAGTGTACTGCTACTGCTAGTGTACTGCTACTGCTAGTGTACTGCTACTGCTAGTGTACTGCTAGTCTACTGCTACTGCTAGTGTACTGCTAGTGTACTGCTACTGCTAGTGTACTGCTCCTGCTAGTGTACTGCTAGTGTACTACTAGTGTACTGCTACTGCTAGTCAACTGCTAGTGTACTGCTACTGCTAGTCAACTGCTAGTTTACTGCTACTGCTAGTCAACTGCTAGTATACTGCTACTGCTAGTGTACTGCTAGTATACTGCTACTGAAAGTGTACTGCTAGTGTACTGCTAGTGTACTGCTACTGCTAGTGTACTGCTAGTGTACTGCTACTGCTAGTGTACTGCTACTGCTAGTGTACTGCTAGTGTACTGCTACTGCTAGTGTACTGATAGTATACTGCTACTGAAAGTGTACTGCTAGTGTACTGCTAGTGTACTGCTACTGCTAGTGTACTGCTAGTGTACTGCTACTGCTAGTGTACTGATAGTGTACTGCTACTGCACTGCTATTGCTACTGTACTGCTAGTGTACTGCTAGTCTACTGCTAGTGTTCTGCTACTGCTAGTGTACAGCTACTGCTAGTGTGCTGCTACTGCTAGTGTACTGCTAGTGTATTGCTTGTGTACTGCTACTGCTAGTGTACTGCTACTGCTAGTGTACTGCTAGTGTACTGCTACTGCTAGTGTACTGATAGTGTACTGCTACTGCACTGCTATTGCTACTGTACTGCTAGTGTACTGCTAGTCTACTGCTAGTGTTCTGCTACTGCTAGTGTACAGCTACTGCTAGTGTGCTGCTACTGCTAGTGTACTGCTAGTCTACTGCTAGTGTTCTGCTACTGCTAGTGTACAGCTACTGCTAGTGTGCTGCTACTGCTAGTGTACTGCTAGTGTATTGCTTGTGTACTGCTACTGCTAGTGTACGGCTACTGCTATTGTGCTGCCCCGTAGCACTCACATCCGTCATCATGAAGTGCTTTGAGAGACTAGTCAAGGACCATATCACCTCCACCCTACCTGACACCCTTGACCCACTCCAATTTGCTTACCGCCCAAATAGCTCCACAGACGATGCAATCTCAACCACACTGCACACTGCCCTAACCCATCTGGACAAGAGGAATACCTATGTGAGAATGCTGTTCATCGACTACAGCTCGGCATTCAACACCATAGTACCCTCCAAGCTCGTCATCAGTCTCGACCCCGCCCTGTGCAACTGGGTACTGGACTTCCTGACGGGCCGCCCCCAGGTGGTGAGGGTAGGCAACAACATCTCCTCCCCGCTGATCCTCAACACTGGGGCCCCACAAGGGTGCGTTCTGAGCCCTCTCCTGTACTCCCTGTTCACCCACGGCTGCGTGGCCACGCACGCCTCCAACTCAATCATCAAGTTTGCGGACGACACAACAGTGGTAGGCTTGATTACCAACAACGACGAGACGGCCTACAGGGAGGAGGTGAGGGCCCTCGGAGTGTGGTGTCAGGAAAATAACCTCACACTCAACGTCAACAAAACTAAGGAGATGATTGTGGACTTCAGGAAACAGCAGAGGGAACACCCCCCCATCCACATCGATGGAACAGTAGTGGAGAGGGTAGCAAGTTTTAAGTTCCTCGGCATACACATCACAGACAAACTGAATTGGTCCACTCACACAGACAGCATCGTGAAGAAGGCGCAGCAGCGCCTCTTCAACCTCAGGAGGCTGAAGAAATTCGGCTTGTCACCAAAATCACTCACAAACTTCTACAGATGCACAATCGAGAGCATCCTGGCGGGCTGTATCACCGCCTGGTATGGCAACTGCACCGCCCTCAACCGTAAGGCTCTCCAGAGGGTAGTGAGGTCTGCACAACGCATCACCGGGGGCAAACTACCTGCCCTCCAGGACACCTACACCACCCGATGCTACAGGAAGGCCATAAAGATCATCAAGGACATCAACCACCCGAGCCACTGCCTGTTCACCCCGCTGTCATCCAGAAGGCGAGGTCAGTACAGGTGCATCAAAGCTGGGACCGAGAGACTGAAAAACAGCTTCTATCTCAAGGCCATCAGACTGTTAAACAGCCACCACTAACATTGAGTGGCTACTGCCAACACACTGTCAATGCCACTGACTCTACTCCAGCCACTTTAATCATGGGAATTGATGGGAAATGATGTAAATATATCACTAGCCACTTTAAACAATGCTACCTTATATAATGTTACTTACCCTACATTATTCATCTCATATGCATACGTAGATACTGTACTCTATATCATCGACTGCATCCTTATGTAATACATGTATCACTAGCCACTTTAACTATGCCACTTGGTTTACATACTCATCTCATTTGTATATACTGTACTCGATATCATCTACTGTATCTTGCCTATGCTGCTCTGTACCATCACTCATTCATATATCCTTATGTACATATTCTTTATCCCCTTACACTGTGTATAAGACAGTAGTTTTTTTGGGAATTGTTAGTTAGATTACTTGTTCGTTATTACTGCATTGTCGGAACTAGAAGCACAAGCATTTCGCTACACTCGCATTAACATCTGCTAACCATGTGTATGTGACAAATAAATTTGATTTGATTTGATTTGATTTGATTTGCTGCTACTGCTAGTGTACTGCTAGTGTATTTCTTGTGTACTGCTACTGCTAGTGTACTGCTACAGCTAGTGTACTGCTAGTGTACTGCTACAGCTAGTGTACTGCTAGTGTACTGATAGTGTAATGCTAGTGTACTCCCACTGCTAGTGTACTGCTAGTGTACTGCTACAGCTAGTGTACTGCTAGTGTACTGATAGTGTAATGCTAGTGTACTCCTACTGCTAGTGTACTGCTACTGCTGGTGTACTGCTAGTGTACTGCAAGTGCTAGTGTACTGCTAGTGTAGTGCTAGTGTACTGCTACTGCTAGTGTACTGCTCGTGTACTGCTAGTGTACTGCTAGTGCTAGTGTACTGCTAGCGTACTGCTACTGCTAGCGTACTGCTACTGCTAGTGTACTGCTACTGCTAGTCGCCTGATAGTGTACTGCTAGTGTACTGCTAGTGCTAGTGTACTGCTAGTGTACTGCTAGTGTACTGCTATTGCTAGTGTACTGCTAGTCTACTGCTAGTCTACTGCCATTTTTTTTAGTGTACTGCTACTGCTAGTGTACTGCTCCTGCACGTGTACTGCTAGTGTACTGCTACTGCTAGTGTACTGCTACTGCTAGTGTACTGCTAGTGTACTGCTAGTCTACTGCTACTGCTAGTGTACTGCTAGTGTACTGCTACTGCTAGTGTACTGCTAGTGTACTGCAAGTGTACTGCTACTGCTAGTGTACTGCTCCTGCTAGTGTACTGCTAGTGTATTACTAGTGTACTGCTACTGCTAGTGTACTGATAGTGTACTGCTACTGCACTGCTATTGCTAGTGTACTGCTAGTGTACTGCTAGTGTACTGCTAGTCTACTGCTAGTGTACGGCTACTGCTAGTGTACGGCTACTGTTAGTGTGCTGCTACTGCTAGTGTACTGCTAGTGTATTGCTTGTGTACTGCTACTGCTAGTGTACTGATACTGCTAGTGTACTGCTACAGCTAGTGTACTTCTAGTGTACTCCTACTGCTAGTGTACTGCTACTGCTAGTGTACTGCTAGTGTACTGCTAGTGTACTGCTACTGCTAGTGTACGGCTACTGCTAGTGTGCTGCTACTGCTAGTGTACTGCTAGTGTATTGCTTGTGTACTGCTACTGCTAGTGTACTGCTACAGCTAGTGTACTGCTAGTGTACTGATAGTGTAATGCTAGTGTACTCCCACTGCTAGTGTACTGCTACTGCTAGTGTACTGCTAGTGTACTGCTACAGCTAGTGTACTGCTAGTCTACTGCTAGTGTACTGCTACTGCTAGTGTACTGCTAGTGTACTGCAAGTGCTAGTGTACTGCTAGTGTAGTGCTAGTGTACTGCTAGTGTACTGCTATTGTACTGCTAGCGTACTGCTACTGCTAGCGTACTGCTACTGCTAGTGTAGTGCTAGTGTACTGCAAGTGCTAGTGTACTGCTAGCATACTGCTACTGCTAGAGTACTGCTACTGCTAGTCGCCTGATAGTGTACTGCTAGTGTACTGCTAGTGCTAGTGTACTGCTAGTGTACTGCTACTGCTAGTGTACTGCTATTGCTAGTGTACTGCTAGTGTACTGCTAGTGTACGGCTACTGCTAGTGTACTGCTATTGCTAGTGTACTGCTAGTCTACTGCTAGTGTACGGCTACTGCTAGTGTGCTGCTACTGCTAGTGTACTGCTAGTGTATTGCTTGTGTACTGCTACTGCTAGTGTACTGCTCCTGCTAGTGTACTGCTAGTGTATTACTAGTGTACTGCTACTGCTAGTCAACTGCTAGTGTACTGCTACTCCTAGTCAACTGCTAGTATACTGCTACTGCTAGTGTACTGCTAGTATACTGCTACTGAAAGTGTACTGCTACTGCTAGTTTACTACTACTGCTAGTCAACTGCTAGTATACTGCTACTGCTAGTGTACTGCTAGTGTACTGCTAGTATACTGCTACTGAAAGTGTACTGCTAGTGTACTGCTAGTGTACTGCTAGTGTATTGCTAGTGTACTGCTACTGCTAGTGTACTGATAGTGTACTGCTACTGCACTGCTATTGCTAGTGTACTGCTAGTGTACTGCTAGTGTACTGCTAGTCTACTGCTAGTGTACGGCTACTGCTAGTGTACGGCTACTGTTAGTGTGCTGCTACTGCTAGTGTACTGCTAGTGTATTGCTTGTGTACTGCTACTGCTAGTGTACTGATACTGCTAGTGTACTGCTACAGCTAGTGTACTTCTAGTGTACTCCTACTGCTAGTGTACTGCTACTGCTAGTGTACTGCTAGTGTACTGCTAGTGTACTGCTACTGCTAGTGTACGGCTACTGCTAGTGTGCTGCTACTGCTAGTGTACTGCTAGTGTATTGCTTGTGTACTGCTACTGCTAGTGTACTGCTACAGCTAGTGTACTACTAGTGTACTCCTACTGCTAGTGTACTGCTACAGCTAGTGTACTGCTAGTGTACTGATAGTGTAATGCTAGTGTACTCCCACTGCTAGTGTACTGCTACTGCTAGTGTACTGCTAGTGTACTGCTACAGCTAGTGTACTGCTAGTCTACTGCTAGTGTACTGCTACTGCTAGTGTACTGCTAGTGTACTGCAAGTGCTAGTGTACTGCTAGTGTAGTGCTAGTGTACTGCTAGTGTACTGCTATTGTACTGCTAGCGTACTGCTACTGCTAGCGTACTGCTACTGCTAGTGTAGTGCTAGTGTACTGCAAGTGCTAGTGTACTGCTAGCATACTGCTACTGCTAGAGTACTGCTACTGCTAGTCGCCTGATAGTGTACTGCTAGTGTACTGCTAGTGCTAGTGTACTGCTAGTGTACTGCTATTGCTAGTGTACTGCTAGTGTACTGCTAGTGTACGGCTACTGCTAGTGTACTGCTATTGCTAGTGTACTGCTAGTCTACTGCTAGTGTACGGCTACTGCTAGTGTGCTGCTACTGCTAGTGTATTGCTTGTGTACTGCTACTGCTAGTGTACTGCTACTGCTAGTGTACTGCTACAGCTAGTGTAATGCTAGTGTACTCCTACTGCTAGTGTACTGCTAGTGTACTGCAAGTGCTAGTGTACTGCTAGTGTAGTGCTTGTGTACTGCTACTGCTAGTGTACTGCTACTGCTAGTGTACTGCTACAGCTAGTGTAATGCTAGTGTACTCCTACTGCTAGTGTACTGCTAGTGTACTGCTAGTGTACTGCTAGTGTATTGCTAGTGTACTGCTACTGCTAGTTTACTGCTACTGCTAGTCAACTGCTAGTTTACTGCTACTGCTAGTCAACTGCTACTGCTAGTGTACTGCTAGTGTACTGCTAGTATACTGCTACTGAAAGTGTACTGCTAGTGTACTGCTACTGCTAGTCGCCTGATAGTGTACTGCTAGTGTACTGCTAGTGCTAGTGTACTGCTACTGCTAGTGTACTGCTAGTGTACTGCTTCTGCTAGTTTACTGCTACTGCTAGTCAACTGCTAGTTTACTGCTACTGCTAGTCAACTGCTAGTTTACTGCTACTGCTAGTGTACTGCTAGTGTACTGCTACTGCTAGTGTACTGCTAGTGTACTGCTAGTGTACTGCTACTGCTAGTGTACTGCTAGTGTACTGCTAGTGTACTGCTTGTGTATTGCTAGTGTACTGCTACTGCTAGTTTACTGCTACTGCTAGTCAACTGCTACTGCTAGTGTACTGCTAGTGTACTGCTAGTATACTGCTACTGAAAGTGTACTGATAGTGTACTGCTACTGCTAGTGTACTGCTATTGCTAGTGTACTGCTAGTGTACTGCTAGTCTACTGCTAGTGTACTGCTACTGCTAGTGTACGGCTACTGCTAGTGTACGGCTACTGCTAGTGTACTGCTAGTGTATTGCTTGTGTACTGCTACTGCTAGTGTACTGCTACTGCTAGTGTACTGCTACAGCTAGTGTACTGCTAGTGTACTGCCACAGCTAGTGTACTGCTAGTGTACTGCTACAGCTAGTGTACTGCTAGTGTACTGCTAGTGTAATGCTAGTGTACTCCTACTGCTAGTGTACTGCTAGTGTAATGCTAGTGTACTCCTACTGCTAGTGTACTGCTACTGCTAGTGTACTGCTAGTGTACTGCAAGTGCTAGTGTACTGCTATTGTAGTGCTAGTGTACTGCTACTGCTAGTGTACTGCTACTGCTAGTGTACTGCAAGTGTACTGCTAGTGTACTGCTACTGCTAGTGTACTGCTACTGCTAGTGTACTGCAAGTGTACTGCTAGTGTACTGCGAGTGTACTGCTACTGCTAGTTTGCTGCTACTGCTATTGTACTGCTACTGCTAGTCTACTGCTAGTATACTGCTACTGCTAGTCTACTGCTACTGCTAGTCTACTGCTAGTGTACTGCTACTGCTAGTATACTGCTACTGCTAGTCTACTGCTAGTGTACTGCTACTGTACTGCTAGTGTACTGCTAGTATATGCTTCTGCTAGTCTACTGCTCGTCTTACTGCTAGTCTACTGCTAGTATACTGCTACTGCTAGTGTACTGCTGGTGTTCTGCTAGTGTACTGCTAGTATACTGCTACTGCTAGTGTACTGCTAGTGTTCTGCTAGTGTACTGCTAGTATACTGCTACTGCTAGTGTACTGCTAGTGTACTGCTAGTGTACTCCACCCTCTCAGGGCTGGGCGTCTCAGGCTCTATCAGATCCTCCTCTTCACCCTCTCAGGGCTGTGCGTCTCAGACTCTGTCAGATCCTCCTATCCACCCTCTCAGGGCTGGGCGTCTCAGGCTCTATCAGATCCTCCTCTTCACCCTCTCAGGGCTGTGCGTCTCAGACTCTGTCAGATCCTCCTATCCACCCTCTCAGGGCTGGGTGTCTCAGGCTCTATCAGATCCTCCTCTCCACCCTCTCAGGGATGGGCGTCTCAGGTTCTCCACACTACTGGACTGCATCCTACCTGGCAGTCCGCTCCTACCATATGAGGTGGAGAGGATCTTTGTCTGCACCACATACTCTCACTACTGGTGTCCCCCAGGGCTCGGTTCTTGGCCCTCTCCCGTCTGGACTACTACAACTCGCTGTTGGCTGGGCTCCCCGCTTGTGCCATCAAGCCCCTGCAACTAATCCAGAACGCTGCAGTCCACCTGGTGTTAAACCATCCCAAGTTCTCCAATGTCACCCTGCTCCTCTGCACCCTCCACTGCACCCGCTCTGGTCAAACCCTACACCAACCCATCCACTACCAGACCATGGTGCTTACCTACGGAGCAGCAAGAGGAATTGCCCCTCCCTACCTTCAGGCTATGATCAAACCCTACACCCCAACCTGAGCACTCTGTTCTACCACCTCTGGTCTCTTGACTCTCCCTCCCCTACAGGAGGGCAGCTCCCACTCAGCCCAGTCCAAACTGTTCTCTGTCCTGGCACCCTAATGGTGGAACCAGCTTCCCCCTGAAGCTAGGACAGCAGAGTCCCTGCCCATCTTCCCCCTGATGCTAGGACAGCAGAGTCCCTGTCCATCTTCCCCCTGAAGCTAGGACAGCAGAGTCCCTGCCCATCTTCCCCCTGAAACTTGGACAGCAGAGTCCCTGTCCATCTTCCCCCTGAAGCTAGGACAGCAGAGTCCCTGTTCATCTTTCCCCTGAAGCTAGGACAGCAGAGTCTCTGTCCATCTTCCCCCTGAAGCTAGGACAGCAGAGTCCCTGTCCATCTTCCCCCTGAAGCTAGGACAGCAGAGTCCCTGCCCATCTTCCCCCTGAAACTAGGACAGCAGAGTCCCTGTCCATCTTCCCCCCTGAAGCTAGGACAGCAGAGTCCCTGCTCAACTTCCTTTTCAAACAGTATCTTAAATAATCCTCTGTCTCACCCTTAACCAGCACTTGACCCTCCCCCCTTTCTAACTCTGACTCTACTGATAGCTACTTTATTGAGGAAAAATTTACTTTCTATGCCTGTGATATGTGGTTGTTCCAACTAGCTACAGTTGTCCCACCTAGCTACAGTTGTCCCACCAAGCTACAGTTGTCCCACCTAGCTACAGTTGTTCCACCTAGCTACAGTTGTCCCACCTAGCTACAGTTGTCCCACCTAGCTACAGTTGTTCCACCTAGCTACAGTTGTTCCACCTAGCTACAGTTGTCCCACCTAGCTACAGTTGTCCCACCTAGCTACAGTTGTTCCACCTAGCTACAGTTGTTCCACCTAGCTACAGTTGTCCCACCTAGCTACAGTTGTTCCACCAAGCTACAGTTGTCCCACCTAGCTACAGTTGTTCCACCTAGCTACAGTTGTTCCACCTAGCTACAGTTGTCCCACCTAGCTACAGTTGTCCCACCTAGCTACTGTTGTCCCACCTAGCTACTGTTGTCCCACCTAGCTACAGTTGTTCCACCAAGCTACAGTTGTCCCACCTAGCTACAGTTGTCCCTCCTAGCTACAGTTGTCCCACCTAGCTAGAGTTGTCCCACCTAGCTAGAGTTGTCCCACCTAGCTAGGGAATAGGGCCCTGGTCTATAGTAGTTGCACTATATAGGGAATAGGGCTCTGGTCTATAGTAGTACCACTATATAGGGAATAGGGCCCTGGTCTATAGTAGTGCACTATATAGGGAATAGGGCTCTGGTCTATAGTAGTACCACTATATAGGGAATAGGGCTCTGGTCTATAGTAGTGCACTATATAGGGAATAGGGCCCTGGTCTATAGTAGTGGACTATATAGGGAATAGGGCTCTGGTCTATAGTAGTGTACTATATAGGGAATAGGGCTCTGGTCAACAGTAGTGCACTATATAGGGAATAGGGCCCTGGTCTATAGTAGTGGACTATATAGGGAATAGGGCTCTGGTCTACAGTAGTGTACTATATAGGGAATAGGGCTGTGGTCTATAGTAGTGTACTATATAGGGAATAGGGCCCTGGTCTATAGTAGTGCACTATATAGGGAATAGGGCTCTGGTCTACAGTAGTGTACTATATAGGGAATAGGGCTCTGGTCTATAGTAGTGCACTATATAGGGAATAGGGCTCTGGTCTACAGTAGTGTACTATATAGGGAATAGGGCTCTGGTCTATAGTAGTGCACTACATAGGGAATAGGGCTCTGGTCTATAGTAGTGTACTATATAGGGAATAGGGCACCTTTTGGGTCACATCCTCTGTGACTCAGAAACGATATGTTGTAGCTTTCTAACTAATGATGTATTGAGAGACAGGAGCTGCTGGGTCTAGAAAACCAACATAACACTGGGATGGGAAATATACTCTACAAGACAGTTAGCTACTTTAAATCAACGTTAAACTGCTCAGCCTAAATAAAGACTGCTTCCAGATCTGTTTGATACCCAGGATAAAAGAAAGGACATAACAATGATAAAACATGGTATGAATTCAGCCAATTATCAGCCTCCTGTCCCTGTTAAACAGCCAATTATCAGCCTCCTGTCCCTGTTAAACAGCCAATTATCAGCCTCCTGTCCCTGTTAAACAGCCAATTATCAGCCTCCTGTCCCTGTTAAACAGCCAATTATCAGCCTCCTGTCCCTGTTAAACAGCCAATTATCAGCCTCCTGTCCCTGTTAAACAGCCAATTATCAGCCTCCTGTCCCTGTTAAACAGCCAATTATCAGCTTCCTGTCCCTGTTAAACAGCCAATTATCAGCCTCCTGTCCCTGTTAAACAGCCAATTATCAGCTTCCTGTCCCTGTTAAACAGCCAATTATCAGCCTCCTGTCCCTGTTAAACAGCCAATTATCAGCCTCCTGTCCCTGTTAAACAGCCAATTATCAGCCTCCTGTCCCTGTTAAACAGCCAATTATCAGCCTCCTGTCCCTGTTAAACAGCCAATTATCAGCCTCCTGTCCCTGTTAAACAGCCAATTATCAGCCCCCTGTCCCTGTTAAACAGCCAATTATCAGCCCCCTGTCCCTGTTAAACAGCCAATTATCAGCCTCCTATCCCTGTTAAACAGCCAATTATCAGCTTCCTGTCCCTGTTAAACAGCCAATTATCAGCTTCCTGTCCCTGTTAAACAGCCAATTATCAGCCTCCTGTCCCTGTTAAACAGCCAATTACCCCGCCTCCTATCCCTGTTAAACAGCCAATTATCAGCCTCCTGTCCCTGTTAAACAGCCAATTATCAGCCTCCTGTCCCTGTTAAACAGCCAATTATCAGCCTCCTGTCCGTGTTAAACAGCCAATTATCAGCCTCCTGTCCCTGTTAAACAGCCAATTATCAGCCTCCTGTCCCTGTTAAACAGCCAATTATCAGCCTCCTGTCCCTGTTAAACAGCCAATTATCAGCCTCCTGTCCCTGTTAAACAGCCAATTATCAGCCTCCTGTCCCTGTTAAACAGCCAATTATCAGCCCCCTGTCCCTGTTAAACAGCCAATTATCAGCCTCCTGTCCCTGTTAAACAGCCAATTATCAGCCTCCTGTCCCTGTTAAACAGCCAATTATCAGCCTCCTGTCCCTGTTAAACAGCCAATTATCAGCCCCCTGTCCCTGTTAAACAGCCAATTATCAGCCCCCTGTCCCTGTTAAACAGCCAATTATCAGCCTCCTATCCCTGTTAAACAGCCAATTATCAGCTTCCTGTCCCTGTTAAACAGCCAATTATCAGCTTCCTGTCCCTGTTAAACAGCCAATTATCAGCCTCCTGTCCCTGTTAAACAGCCAATTACCCCGCCTCCTATCCCTGTTAAACAGCCAATTATCAGCATCCTGTCCCTGTTAAACAGCCAATTATCAGCCTCCTATCCCTGCTAAACAGCCAATTATCAGCCTCCTGTCCCTGTTAAACAGCCAATTATCAGCCTCCTATCCATGTTAAACAGCCAATTATCAGCCTCCTGTCCCTGTTAAACAGCCAATTATCAGCCTCCTGTCCCTGTTAAACAGCCAATTATCAGCCTCCTGTCCCCACTAAACAGCCAATTATCCAGACATCTCAATAGTGTGTGTGTGTGTGTACCCATCAGGAAGCCAACTTTAGGTTTCTACCTGTCTGTAGGATACGCTAAACAGCCAATTATCCAGACATCTCAATAGGTTTGTTCATGCTGGTACAACCACTGAAAAACTGTGTGGGTGAGCGTGTGTGTGTGTGAGGGAGAGCGTGAGCGTGTGTGTGAGAGGGAGAGAGAGTGTGTGAGAGAGAGAGAAAGAGTGAGAGCGTGTGTGTGTGTGTGAGAGAGAGTGTGTGTACATACCCATCAGGAAGACAACTTTAGGTTTCTTCCTGTCTGTAGGATACCCTGAAAGAGGAAAGGGGCAGGTTTCAGTATCGGAGTCGAAAACACAACACTCCTACTGACTAAGACCTTGAAACAGTGTAGAGCATCAGCAAAGTGGCCTGTCTCTGCCTGCCTGTCTCTGCCTGCCTGTCTCTGCCTGCCTGTCTCTGCCTGCCTGTCTCTGTCTGCCTGTCTGTCTGCCTGTCTGCCTGCCTGTCTGCCTGCCTGTCTGTCTGCCTGTCTCTGTCTCTGTCTGCCTGTCTCTGTCTGCCTGTCTGTCTGCCTGTCTGCCTGCCTGTCTGCCTGCCTGTCTGTCTGCCTGTCTGCCTGTCTCTGTCTGCCTGTCTGCCTGTCTGTCTGCCTGTCTGTCTGCCTGTCTGCCTGTCTGTCTGCCTGTCTGTCTGCCTGTCTGTCTGCCTGTCTGCCTGTCTGCCTGTCTGCCTAGCTCTCTTTCTCTCTCTGTCTCTCTGCATGCTGGGAGTGTTTGGTGCATGCTGGGAATTGTATGAGTAAGTGCGAGCGTTGTCTGGAGTTAGATGTGTTTCCTTTTCTTGGTGGTTTGCCTTTTTCCATACATGATTAAGGTTATCATTATTTTTTATTTTTGTGGTAGAATTAAGTACATTGTATTTCTTGTCGGAATTGCCCTGGTTTTGGCGGGGATGGCGACCCACACGGGGACGCCATCCCTGTCACTTCCCACACGGGGACGCCATCCCTGTCACTTCCCACACGGGGACGCCATCCCTGTCACTTCAGCAATGGCTGTAGGTGTGTTACTGAAGCCACTGTCACTGTGGAGGAGTTTCTCTGTAGGAGACTTTATCCACATTGAGGATGAATAAAGCGGTGGTGGTTTTTCTTAAAGAAGAGCGTCTTGTTGAGGTGGTGTTGGATGGTTGAGCATGGCGTACTTCTTAAAGAAGAGCGTCTTGTTGAGGTGGTGTTGAATGGTTGAGCATGGCGTACTTCTTAAAGAAGAGCGTCTTGTTGAAGTGGTGTTGGATGGTTGAGCATGGCGTACTTCTTAAAGAAGAGCGTCTTGTTGAGGTGGTGTTGGATGGTTGAGCATGGCGTACTTCTTAAAGAAGAGCGTCTTGTTGAGGTGGTGTTGGATGGTTGAGCATGGCGTACTTCTTAAAGAAGAGCGTCTTGTTGAGGTGGTGTTGGATGGTTGAGCATGGCGTACTTCTTAAAGAAGAGCGTCTTGTTGAGGTGGTGTTGGCTGGTTGAGCATGGTGTACTTCTTAAAGAAGAGCGTCTTGTTGAGGTGGTGTTGGATGGTTGAGCATGGCGTACTTCTTAAAGAAGAGCGTCTTGTTGAGGTGGTGTTGGATGGTTGAGCATGGCGTACTTCTTAAAGAAGAGCGTCTTGTTGAGGTGGTGTTGGATGGTTGAGCATGGCGTACTTCTTAAAGAAGAGCGTCTTGTTGAGGTGGTGTTGGATGGTTGAGCATGGCGTACTTCTTGAAGAAGAGCGTCTTGTTGAGGTGGTGTTGGATGGTTGAGCATGGCGTACTTCTTAAAGAAGAGCGTCTTGTTGAGGTGGTGTTGGATGGTTGAGCATGGCATACTTCTTAAAGAAGAGCGTCTTGTTGAGGTGGTGTTGGATGGTTGAGCATGGCGTACTTAAAGAAGAGCGTCTTGTTGAGGTGGTGTTGGATGGTTGAGCATGGCGTACTTCTTAAAGAAGAGCGTCTTGTTGAGGTGGTGTTGGATGGTTGAGCATGGCGTACTTCTTAAAGAAGAGCGTCTTGTTGAGGTGGTGTTGGATGGTTGAGCATGGCGTACTTCTTAAAGAAGAGCGTCTTGTTGAGGTGGTGTTGGATGGTTGAGCATGGCGTACTTCTTCTGTTTATTCAAGTTACGCCGCTTATTTCTCCGTCAACAAGGGTTACGATTTTGAACGTACCTCCTTTTATTCCCAATGAGTTACTGGAGCATATAAATTATTGGAGCATATGAGTTACTGGAGCGTATGAGTTACTGGAGCGTATGAGTTACTGGAGCGTATGAGTTACTGGAGCGTATGAGTTACTGGAGCGTATGAGTTACTGGAGCGTATGAGTTATTGGAGCGTATGAGTTACTGGAGCGTATGAGTTACTGGAGCGTATGAGTTATTGGAGCGTATGAGTTACTGGAGCGTATGAGTTACTGGAGCGTATGAGTTAATGGAGCGTATGAGTTACTGGAGCGTATGAGTTACTGGAGCGTATGAGTTACTGGAGCGTATAGGTTACTGGAGTGTATGAGTTACTGGAGCATATGAGTTAATGGAGCATATGAGTTATTGGAGGTTATGTTGTTTCGTTGGCTTGCAAACACCCGGCTCTGAAACAGGTTATGTTGTTTCGTTGGCTTGCAAACACCCGGCTCTGAAACAGGTTATGTTGTTTCGTTGGCTTGCAAACACCCGGCTCTGAAACAGGTTATGTTGTTTCGTTGGCTTGCAAACACCCGGCTCTGAAACAGGTTATGTTGTTTCGTTGGCTTGCAAACACCCGGCTCTGAAACAGGTTATGTTGTTTCGTTGGCTTGCAAACACCCGGCTCTGAAACAGGTTATGTTGTTTCGTTGGCTTGCAAACACCCGGCTCTGAAACAGGTTATGTTGTTTCGTTGGCTTGCAAACACCCGGCTCTGAAACAGGTTATGTTGTTTCGTTGGCTTGCAAACACCCGGCTCTGAAACGGGTTATGTTGTTTCGTTGGCTTGCAAACACCCGGCTCTGAAACAGGTTATGTTGTTTCGTTGGCTTGCAAACACCCGGCTCTGAAACAGGTTATGTCATTTCGGCGAGAGGTGTTTGTTTTGGGAGCAGACTTTGGAGGTATTGTTTAAAGTCAAGTATGACAACAGACTGTATGTGGTTTATGCTAGTACGGGTAGTCAACAGTGTTTTGAGTGTGGGGATGTTGGCCAAAGCGACATGCTTGCCCGAAAAGGGAGAAACGGATGCATTTGGTCCTTGTAACGCCTGGGCCCACTGATGTAGGGAGAGGTGGGCCGACAGCGGTAGAGCAGCCACAAGCACCTGGTGCTGAGGAACAAGTTATCCGTGTTGAGGGCAAGGAGTAGCAGCTAGTCTCCCAGGCAGTGGAGGAGATTTCCACTACGGTAATAGTGTACAGGAGGGGGTTCAGGTGGAGCTAGTCTCCCAGGTAGTGGAGGAGATGCCCTGTATGAGTGATGAGGTACAGGAGGGGGTTCAGGTGGAGCTAGTCTCCCAGGTAGTGGAGGAGATGCCCTGTATGAGTGATGAGGTACAGGAGGGGGTTCAGGTGGAGCTAGTCTCCCAGGTAGTGGAGGAGATGCCCTGTATGAGTGATGAGGTACAGGAGGGGGTTCAGGTGGAGCTAGTCTCCCAGGTAGTGGAGGAGATTTCCACTACGGTAATAGTGTACAGGAGGGGGTTCAGTTGGAGCTAGTCTCCCAGGTAGTGGAGGAGATGCCCTGTATGAGTGATGAGGTACAGGAGGGGGTTCAGGTGGAGCTAGTCTCCCAGGTAGTGGAGGAGATTTCCACTACGGTAATAGTGTACAGGAGGGGGTTCAGGTGGAGCTAGTCTCCCAGGTAGTGGAGGAGATTTCCACTACGGTAATAGTGTACAGGAGGGGGTTCAGGTGGAGCTAGTCTCCCAGGTAGTGAGGAGATGCCCGGTAACGAGTGATGGGGTGCAAGTGGGGAGTGTTGAGAGGGATGTGGTAGAGGGGAGTCAGGGGTCTGTGGCCTCAGTTGAGGAGGATCAGGAGAAGGATATGGACAAGTCTGTTGATATGATAGCAGCTGGCGACGACTCAATTTACAATCTAGAGGAGGTAAATGGGTTCCTGGATCAGACTTTTGACGTTGATAAGTTTGTGAGGTCAGCGGTGGTATTACAGAAGACGGTGGGGTTAGACCGGTTGAGTGTGAAGAAGCGTTTCCGCTTGAGGAAATGTGTACTGCTGTCATGGCAACAAAAGGTAGTGGGAAACAACGTGGTCAGGTTCAGAGACAATTAAAACAATGATGATGATCATACCTCATAGGGTGTTTTTTCCCCCTATATGTCTGGTTTCTCCTTTCTCTTTTCTATGTGGCAATCAAGGATCCTTAAACAACGTAGTCAAACTGAGCGTGATATATAATCGTACATAGCTAACTCACTTAACTCATTATATTGGCACTAGGCCTAGTGGTTAGAGCATTTGACTAGTAACCGGAAGGTTGCAAGTTCAAATCCCCGAGCTGACAAGGTACAAATCTGTCGTTCTGCCCCTGAACAAGGCAATTAACCCACTGTTCCTAGGCCGTCATTGAAAATAAGAATGTGTTCTTAACTGACTTGCCTGGTTAAATAAAGGTTAAACAATATTGGCTTTGAGGCGAGCCTTGCAATTTCGTTTTTCAAAGTGGATGACCGAAGAAAAACGGCCACCTTTTACCGAGATGTGATCGACATGAAGATTTTACGTCACAAAGAGTTTGAAGAAGGATGTAAGGCAGCTTGTTAAGGGCCCTTATGATGGAAATGGAACAAGACAATGGTCGGCTTTGGGCCAGAGGATGATGACTTTGTTGCTGAACTGATCTACAACTATGGAGTGGGGGAATATCGCCTAGGCAACGACTTCCTGGGTTTGACTCTGCAGTCTAGCCAGGCTGTCAGCAATGCTAAGCGGCTTGGTTGGCCCCTCAATGAGGTTGGAAAGGTCCTCTATCAGGCCTCAAAACTCAAACTCTAGGGAAGAGGGCTCTGGTCTAAAGTAGTGCACTATATAGGGAATATGGCTCTGGTCTATAGTAGTGCACTATATAGGAAATAGGGCTCTGGTCTAAAGTAGTGCACTATATAGGGAATAGGGCTCTGGTCTATAGTAGTGCACTATATAGGGAATAGGGCTCTGGTCTATAGTAGTGCACTATATAGGGAATCGGGCCCTGGTCTAAAGTAGTGCACTATATAGGGAATAGGGCTCTGGTCTAAAGTAGTGCACTATATAGGGAATAGGGCTCTGGTCTAAAGTAGTGCACTATATAGGGAATAGGGCTCTGGTCTAAAGTAGTGCACTATATAGGGAATAGGGCTCTGGTCT
Organism: Oncorhynchus kisutch; assembly: GCF_002021735.2. Lineage (NCBI taxonomy): Eukaryota > Metazoa > Chordata > Actinopteri > Salmoniformes > Salmonidae > Oncorhynchus > Oncorhynchus kisutch. Next base: position 42,267,542 of record NC_034200.2, on the reverse strand, counting down.
ATAGTAGTGCACTATATAGGGAATAGGGCTCTGGTCTAAAGTAGTGCACTATATAAGGAATAGGGCTCTGGGTCCATAGTAGTGTACTATATAGGGAATAGGGCCCTGGTCTAAAGTGGTGCACTATATAGGGAATAGGGCTCTGGTCTAAAGTAGTGCACTATATAGGGAATAGGGCCCTGGTCTATAGTAGTGCACTATATAGGGAATAGGACCCTGGTCTATAGTAGTGCACTATATAGGGAATAGGGCCCTGGTCTAAAGTAGTGCACTATATAGGGAATATGTGGCCATTTGGGACACAGCCATGAGAGTGAATCAGTGAGTTAAAACTCTGGCCTTTTATCCCAACACAAGACCTGATCGGAAATCAATGCAGGCTCATGTACTCACTCTCTGCAGTCCCTTCAGCATACCCCATTTCATCCTCCTCCTCTTCAACCTAGCAGAGAGAGAGAGAGAGAGAGTTAAGAAACATTCATTTACAAAACAAATCTGGCGCTAACTAGTTTTACTAGTTTTACTAGTTTTACTAGTAAAGTGCTGTTGATTTAATAAAACACGCTGACACAGACAGACAGACAGACAGACAGACAGACAGACAGACAGACAGACAGACAGACAGACAGACAGACAGCTAGCTAATGGCACCAGTAGCATTTTGGTCAGTAACCAGTAGCCATTTGGCCAGTAACCAGTAGTCCTTTGGGCAGTAGCCAGTAACCAGTAGTCTTGTGGGCAGTAACCAGTAGTCTTGTGGGCAGTAGCCAGTAACCAGTAGTCTTGTGGGCAGTAGCCAATAACCAGTAGTCTTGTGGGCAGTAGCCAGTAACCAGTAGTCTTGTTGGCAGTAGCCAGTAACCAGTAGTCATTTGGGCAGTAGCCAGTAGTCTTGTTGGCAGTAGCCAGTAACCAGTAGTCTTGTTGGCAGTAGCCAGTAACCAGTAGTCCTTTGGGCAGTAGCCAGTAACCAGTAGTCTTGTTGGCAGTAGCCAGTAACCAGTAGTCTTGTGGGCAGTAGCCAGTAGTCTTGTGTGCAGTAGCCAGTAGTCTTGTGGGAAGTAGCCAGTAGTACTTTCGGCAGTAGCCAGTACCCAGTAGTCTTGTTGGCAGTAACCAGTAGTCTTGTGGGCAGTAGCCAGTAACCCTTTGGGCAGTAGCCAGTAACCAGTAGTCGTGTTGGCAGTAGCCAGTAACCAGTAGTCCTTTGGGCAGTAGCCAGTAGTCTTGTGGGAAGTAGCCAGTAACCAGTAGTCTTGTTGGCAGTAGTTAGTAACCAGTAGTATTGTGGGAAGTAGCCAGTAACCAGTAGTCTTGTGGTCAGTAGCCAGTAGCCAGTAGTCTTGTGGGCAGTAGCCAGTAGTCTTGTTGGCAGTAGCCAGTAACCAGTAGTCCTTTGGGCAGTAGCCAGTAGCCAGTAGTCTTGTGGTCAGTAGCCAGTAACCAGTAGTCTTGTGGTCAGTAGCCAGTAACCAGTAGTCTTGTGGGCAGTAGCCAGTAACCAGCAGTCTTGTGGTCAGTAGCCAGTAACCAGTAGTCCTTTGGGCAGTAGCCAGTAGTCTTGTGGGCAGTAGCCAGTAACCAGCAGTCTTGTGGTCAGTAGCCAGTAACCAGTAGTCCTTTGGGCAGTAGCCAGTAACCAGTAGTCTTGTGGGCAGTAGCCAGTAACCAGTAGTCTTGTGGGCAGTAGCTAGTAACCAGTAGTCTTGTTGGCAGTAGCCAGTAACCAGTAGTCTTGTGGGCAGTAGCCAGTAGTCCTGTGGGCAGTAGCCAGTAGTCCTGTGGGCAGTAGCCAGTAGTCCTGTGGGCAGTAGCCAGTAGTCTTGTGGGCAGTAACCAGTAGTCTTGTGGGCAGTAGCCAGTAACCAGTAGTCTTGTGGGCAGTAGCCAGTGCCCAGTCGTCTTGTGGACAGTAGCCAGTAGTCCTGTGGGCAGTAGCCAGTAGTCCTGTGGGAAGTAGCCAGTAGTCCTGTGGGCAGTAGCCAGTAGTCCTGTGGGCAGTAGCCAGTAGTCTTGTGGGCAGTAACCAGTAGTCTTGTGGGCAGTAACCAGTAGTCTTGTGGGCAGTAACAAGTAGTCTTGTGGGCAGTAACCAGTAGTCTTGTGGGCAGTAGCCAGTAACCAGTAGTCTTGTGGGCAGTAGCCAGTCGTCTTGTGGGCAGTAACCAGTAGTCTTGTGGGCAGTAGCCAGTAGTCTTGTGGGCAGTAGCCAGTAGTCCTGTGGGCAGTAGCCAGTAGTCCTGTGGGAAGTAGCCAGTACTCCTGTGGGCAGTAGCCAGTAGTCTTGTGGGCAGTAGCCAGTAGTCCTGTGGGCAGTAACCTGTAGTCTTGTGGGCAGTAGCCAGTAACCAGTAGTCTTGTGGGCAGTAGCCAGTAGTCCTGTGGGCAGTAGCCAGTAGTGTTGTGGGCAGTAACCAGTAGTCTTGTGGGCAGTAGCCAGTAACCAGTAGTCTTGTGGGCAGTAGCCAGTAACCAGTAGTCTTGTGGGCAGTAACCAGTAGTCTTGTGGGCAGTAGCCAGTAGTCTTGTGGGCAGTAGCCAGTAGTCTTGTGGGCAGTAACCAGTAGTCTTGTGGGCAGTAACCAGTAGTCTTGTGGGCAGTAGCCAGTAACCAGTAGTCTTGTGGGCAGTAACCAGTAGTCTTGTGGGCAGTAACCAGTAGTCTTGTGGGCAGTAGCCAGTAGTCCTGTGGGCAGTAGCCAGTAGTCCTGTGGGCAGTAACCAGTAGTCTTGTGGGCAGTAGCCAGTAACCAGTAGTCTTGTGGGCAGTAGCCAGTAACCAGTAGTCTTGTGGGCAGTAGCCAGTAGTCTTGTGGGCAGTAGCCAGTAGTCTTGTTGGCAGTAGCCAGTAACCAGTCGTCTTGTGGGAAGTAGCCAGTAGTCCTGTGGGCAGTAGCCAGTAGTCCTGTGGGAAGTAGCCAGTAGTCCTGTGGGCAGTAGCCAGTAGTCTTGTGGGCAGTAGCCAGTAGTCCTGTGGGCAGTAGCCAGTAGTCCTGTGGGCAGTAGCCAGTAGTCCTGTGGGCAGTAGCCAGTAGTCTTGTGGGCAGTAGCCAGTAGTCTTGTGGGCAGTAGCCAGTAGTCCTGTGGGCAGTAGCCAGTAGTCCTGTGGGCAGTAGCCAGTAGTCCTGTGGGCAGTAGCCAGTAGTCTTTTGAGAACGTTCATAACAATGGCTTGACGTGACTGAGTGACGGAGTTACAACCCGTAAATAGACCATATAGCGTAATGGGACTACAGGAAGGTGCACTGGTGAAAGAGGAGTTTAATTGGATCTCACTGGGAGGTGGTGAGGGGGGTTAGGGTGGTGAGGGGGGTTAGGGTGGTGAGGGGGGTAGGGTGGTGAGGGGGGTAGGGTGGATGTGTGTGAAATCGACTGGGGTGCCAATGATGAGCCAGTTTGTCACGTAAGCCCACCAGCCGGTCTGATGACTCAGGGAGAGGGAGGGAGAGGGAGTGAGACGGAGAGAGATGGAGAGGGAGAGAGGGAGAGACGGAGGGAGAGGGAGAGAGAGACAGAGATAGGGAGGGAGGGAGAGAGGGAGAGATGGAGTGAGAGGGAGAGAGAGGGAGAGACAGGGAGAGACAGGGAGAGAGAGAGAGAGGGAGAGGGAGGGAGAGAGAGAGAGAGCTTCCTTCACAGTGCACACAAAAAAGACAACACACACACATTCAAATGAAAACACCAGCCAGTTCACACACAAACCAGCCAGTTCACACACAAACCAGCCAGTTCACACACAAACCAGCCAGTTCACACACAAACCAGCCAGTTCACACACAAACCAGCCAGTTCACACACAAACCAGCCAGTTCACACACAAACCAGCCAGTTCACACACAAACCAGCCAGTTCACACACAAACCAGCCAGTTCACACACAAACCAGCCAGTTCACACACAAACCAGCCAGTTCACACACAAACCAGCCAGTTCCAGGTGAAGCTGGTTAAGAGAATGCCAATGAGTGTGAAAAGCTGTCAGCAAAGCAAGGGTGGCTACTTTGAACAATATTAAATATAATTAGATTTGTTTAACAGTCTGGTACACTATAACAGAGGTCTATAGTTCTGACAGTGAGGGGAGATGCTGCTGGGGATTTGAAGACTGAGAGGAAGTGAAGACTGAGAGGAAGTGAAGACTGAGAGGAAGTGAAGACTGACTGAGAGGAAGTGAAGACTGACTGAGAGGAAGTGAAGACTGACTGAGAGGAAGTGAAGACTGACTGAAAGGAAGTGAAGACTGACTGAGAGGAAGTGAAGACTGACTGAGAGGAAGTGAAGACTGACTGAAAGGAAGTGAAGACTGACTGAGAGGAAGTGAAGACTGACTGAGAGGAAGTGAAGACTGACTGAGAGGAAGTGAAGACTCTCTTCCTCCAGCTAACATGAGAGCTTAAGACAATGGACTCTGTGTTCATCCCAATCGGCACCATATTCCCTATATAGTGCACTACTACAGACCAGGGCCCTATTCCCTATATAGTGCACTACATTAGACCAGAGCCCTATTCCCTATATAGTACACTCCTATAGACCAGAGCCCTATTCCCTATATAGTGCACTACTATAGACCAGAGCCCTATTCCCTATATAGTGCACTAGATTAGACCAGGGCCCCAATCCCTATATAGTGGTACTACTATAGACCAGAGCCCTATTCCCTATATAGTGAACTACTTTAGACCAGGGCCCTATTCCCTATATAGTGAACTACTTTAGACCAGAGCCCTATTCCCTATATAGTGCACTACTATAGACCAGAGCCCTATTCCCTATATAGTGCACTACTATAGACCAGAGCCCTATTCCCTATACAGTGCACTAGATTAGACCAGAGCCCTATTCCCTATACAGTGCACTAGATTAGACCAGGGCCCTATTCCCTATATAGTGATACTACTATAGACCAGGGCCCTATTCCCTATATAGTGCACTACTATAGACCAGAGCCCTATTCCCTATATAGTGCACTACTATAGACCAGAGCCCTATTCCCTATATAGTGGTACTACTATAGACCAGAGCCCTATTCCCTATATAGTGCACTACTATAGACCAGGGCCCTATTCCCCATATAGTGCACTCCTTTGACCAGAGTCACTAGGGAATAGGATGCTACTGGGATGCCACAGACTGGCTTCTCCCCATCTTCCATCGGCATCAGACAATGACTCTAAATATGAATCCTCTGTCCATTCAAATGCCTCCACAGCAGCCGGTGCTCTGTCTATGTCTTTTTCCAAAAGGTAAATAGAAGATTTGCATTCATTTCTGAAAAGAATTCTGTCCAAATCATATACATGTACGGGGTGGGGGGGGGCGTGGCGGACGAAGAGGAATTTCTGCTTCGTCATGACGTTGTAGCTCCAAATGCCGATGTGACATTTGATTACAGTAATAGCCTTGAGATAAAAAGAGCCTTCGTAATGTCTTGGTGATTATATGATATAGGTTCAGAACAGCCTTAGTAATGTCTTGGTGATTATATGATATATGATATAGGTCCAGAACAGCCTTAGTGGTTATATGATATATGATATAGGTCCAGAACAGCCTTAGTGGTTATATGATATATGATATAGGTTCAGAACAGCCTTAGTGGTTATATGATATATGATATAGGTTCAGAACAGCCTTAGTGGTTATATGATATATGATATAGGTTCAGAACAGCCTTAGTGGTTATATGATATATGATATAGGTTCAGAACAGCCTTAGTGGTTATATGATATATGATATAGGTTCAGAACAGCCTTAGTGGTTATATGATATATGATATAGGTTCAGAACAGCCTTAGTAATGTCATGGTGATTATATGATATAGGTCCAGAACAGCCTTAGTGGTTATATGATATATGATATAGGTTCAGAACAGCCTTAGTGGTTATATGATATATGATATAGGTTCAGAACAGCCTTAGTGGTTATATGATATATGATATAGGTTCAGAACAGCCTTAGTGGTTATATGATATATGATATAGGTTCAGAACAGCCTTAGTGGTTATATGATATATGATATAGGTTCAGAACAGCCTTAGTGGTTATATGATATATGATATAGGTTCAGAACAGCCTTAGTAATGTCATGGTGATTATATGATATAGGTTCAGAACAGCCTTAGTAATGTCATGGTGATTATATGATATAGGTTCAGAACAGCCTTAGTAATGTCATGGTGATTATATGATATAGGCTCAGAACAGCCTTAGTAATGTCATGGTGATTATATGATATAGGTTCAGAACAGCCTTAGTAATGTCATGGTGATTATATGATATAGGTTCAGAACAGCCTTAGTAATGTCATGGTGATTATATGATATAGGTTCAGAATAGCCTTAGTAATGTCATGGTGATTATATGATATAGGTTCAGAACAGCCTTAGTAATGTCATGGTGATTATATGATATAGGTTCAGAACAGCCTTAGTAATGTCATGGTGATTATATGATATAGGTTCAGAACAGCCTTAGTAATGTCATGGTGATTATATGATATATGATATAGGTCCAGAACAGCCTTAGTAATGTCATGGTGATTATATGATATAGGTTCAGAACAGCCTTAGTAATGTCATGGTGATTATATGATATAGGTTCAGAATAGCCTTAGTGGTTATATGATATATGATTATATAATGAGAGTCGTTATTAAGTTAATGTGTGTATGGGTCGCTGAAGAGCAGAAATAGATATTGTGGGTCTATAGTAGTGCACTATATAGGGAATAGGTCTCTGGTCTATAGTAGTACCACTATATAGGGAATAGGGCTCTGGTCTATAGTAGTACCACTATATAGGGAATAGGGCTCTGGTCTATAGTAGTACCACTATATAGGGAATAGGGCTCTGGTCTATAGTAGTACCAATATATAGGGAATAGGGCTCTGGTCTATAGTAGTGCACTATATAGGGAATAGGGCTCTGGTCTATAGTAAAGCACTATATAGGGAATAGGGCTCTGGTCCGAAGGGAATAGGGGGCCATTTGGGACTGTAGCCGGGGCTCAGACAACTAGTTTTCAACATTACAATAGAAGAGATTGGATTATTATGGTGCTTTTCCCCTAAGAGTAAAATCAATCATGGAATTAGAGGGAGAAGGAGGAGAGGAGAGGAGAACAGGAGGAGAGGAGAGGAGAACAGGAGGAGAGGAGAGGAGAACAGGGGGAGAGGAGAGGAGAACAGGGAGAGAAGAGAGAACAGGAGGAGAAGAGAGGAGAACAGGAGGAGAGGAGAACAGGAGGAGAGGAGAGGACAACAGGGAGAGAAGAGAGGAGAAGAGAGGAGAACAGGAGGAGAGGAGAACAGGAGAACAGGAGGAGAGGAGAACAGGGAGAGAAGAGAGGAGAACAGGAGGAGAAGAGAGGAGAACAGGAGGAGAGGAGAACAGGAGGAGAGGAGAGGACAACAGGGAGAGAAGAGAGGAGAACAGGAGGAGAAGAGAGGAGAACAGGAGGAGAGGAGAGGAGAACAGGGGGAGAGGAGAGGAGAACAGGGGAGAGGAGAGGACAACAGGAGGAGAGGAGAGGACAACAGGGGGAGAGGAGAGGAGAACAGGAGGAGAGGAGAGGACAACAGGGGGAGAGAAGAGGACAACAGGGGGAGAGGAGAGGAGAACAGGAGGAGAGGAGAGGACAACAGGGGGAGAGAAGAGGACAACAGGGGGAGAGGAGAACAGGGGGAGAGGAGAGGACAACAGGAGGAAAGGAGAACAGGGGGAGAGGAGAGGAGAACAGGGGAGAGGAGAGGAGAACAGGGGGAGAGGAGAGGACAACAGGGGGAGAGGAGAGGACAACAGGAGGAGAGGAGAGGAGAACAGGGGGAGAGGAGAAGAGAACAGGGGGAGAGGAGAGGAGAACAGGGGGAGAGGATGAGGACAACAGGGGGAGAGAAGAGAGGAGAACAGGAGGAGAGGAGAACAGGAGGAGAGGAGAGGAGAACAGGGAGAGAGGAGAGGACAACAGGAGGAGAGGAGAACAGGAGGAGAGGAGAGGACACAGGGGGGAGAGAAGAGAGGAGAACAGGAGGAGAGGAGAGGAGAACCAGGGGGAGAGGAGAGGAGAAACAGGAGGAAGAGGAGAACAGGGGGAGAGGAGAGGAGAACAGGGGGAGAGGAGAAGACAACAGGAGGAGAGGAGAACAGGGGGAGAGGAGAGGAGAACAGGAGGAGAGGAGAGGAGAACAGGGGAGAGGAGAGGACAACAGGAGGAGAGGAGAGGACAACAGGAGAAGAGGAGAGGAAAACAGGGGGAGAGGAGAGGAGAACAGGAGGAGAGGAGAGGACAACAGGAGGAGAGGAGAGGAGAACAGGGGGAGAGGAGAAGAGAACAGGAGGAGAGGAGAGGAGAACAGGGGGAGAGGAGAGGACAACAGGGGGAGAGAAGAGAGGAGAACAGGAGGAGAGGAGAACAGGGGGGAGAGGAGAGAGAACAGGAGGAGAGGAGAGGAGAACAGGAGGAGAGGAGAACAGGGGGAGAGGAGAGGAGAACAGGGGAGAGGAGAGGACAACAGGAGAGAGGAGAACAGGGGAGAGGAGAACAGGAGGGAGGAGAGGAGAACAGGGGGAGAGGAGAGGACAACAGGGAGAGAAGAGGAGAACAGGAGGAGAGGAGAACAGGGGGGAGAGGAGAGGAGAACAGGGGGAGAGGAGAGGAGAACAGGGGGAGAGGAGAGGAGAACAGGAGGAGAGGAGAGGACAACAGGGGGAGAGAAGAGGACAACAGGGGGAGAGGAGAGGAGAACAGGGGGAGAGGAGAGGACAACAGGAGGAGAGGAGAACAGGGGGAGAGGAGAGGAGGAACAGGGGAGAGGAGAGGAGAACAGGGGGAGAGGAGAGGACAACAGGAGGAGAGGACGAGGACAACAGGGGGAGAGAAGAGAGAGAGAACAGGAGGGAGGAGAGGAGAGAGAGGGGAAAAGGGGGAGAGGAGAGGAGAACAGGAGGAGAGGAGAGGAGAACAGGGGGAGAGGAGAACAGGAGGAGAGTAGAGGAGACAGGAGGAGAGGAGAGGACAACAGGAGGAGAGGAGAGGACAACAGGAGGCGAGGAGAGGACAACAGGAGGAGAGGAAAGGAGAACAGGGGGAGAGGAGAGGAACAAACTAGGAGGAGAGGAACGAGGACAACAGGGAGCAGGGAGAGGAGAGGAGGAACAGGGGGAGAGGAGAGGAGAACAGAGGGAGGAGGAGAGGAGAACATGGGAGAGGAGAGGAGAACAGGAGGAGGGAGAACAGGTGGAGAGGAGAGGAGAACAGGAGGAGAGGAGAGGAAACAGGGGAGAGGAGTGAGGACAACAGGGGGAGAGAAGAGGAGAACAGGGGAGAGGAGAGGAGAACAGGGGGAGAGGAGGAGGAGAACCAAGGGGGAGAAGGGAGAGGAGAAACAAGGGGAGAGGAGAGGACAACAGGCAGGAGAGGAGAG